>NW_011494888.1:139934-145195 GCF_000754665.1 Bison bison bison
AAAACATGTTTTCCCTGGGACAAGGAGAAAGAAGAAACTTTTTTATAATTGCACCAGGCTTTAGCAAGGACCTAGAACAGAGGCAGATTAATCTATAGACTCATTTCCAGAGATGGTAACCATTTAAAATATAAAATCAAATAGTTCCTGAAAAACTGAGCTAACAGGGAACATGTGGAAGATATGCAGAAGCCCAAAACAAAAAGCAGAAACATATCTAAATATAACCTAAATTAGCTCACATATAAATTTTGTTTGAATCTATTCATCTAGAAAAGGTAGAAGTTGTCTCAGGTAATTCTGAAGTTCTCTTTCCACTTTTGAATCCTATAATTATGTGATCATAAACACAATGGGATATTCACTACTTCTTAGTGATAAAGACATTTATCACTAAAGACATTTTCTGCCAATCTGAAGCAGAAAATTAATGTTATTATTACAAGTAAGATGGCCATAATTAAAAAGGAATTAACATCTTCCTTTCCTTTTGTAAAAAATTATAGATTGGGTGATGAAAAATTAAAAAAAAATAACTTTTAAGAAATCTTGATACTGATCTACACTGGTAATTTCAAATTAGCTTTTGAAATTTTGATTTCAATAATTTTGATTAACTCTATTTGAAAAGAAAATACTTTTGTAGTAATTAATTACAAAGTTAAGCACTATTCCATTTTTCATCATACTGAGATGGTTAAAATCATAAGGCAATGGCATTAAGTGTAGATTTGTTTTGATTATTTTGGATTCAAAAATTACTAATTGAAAACTCAAACAAAAATTATAACTTTATAACTCATTTATATCTAATTTTATGTTTGTCTTATATATTCAAATAGCTCTTAATGTTTTAGCTAAGCAATGGCAAACAAAAACTCCAAGATGAGATGGAGGAAGTGAAAAGTTGTGGTTGCTAGCCATCTCTTACGCTGGAATTTGTGACCTCCAGATGAGAGGATCTCCATCCGGGGCCAGAGACTAGGACTGACTACTTGGAGCTTTTGGTGTGGCAAAATTTTATTAAATTAAAATAGAGATATGGAAAACTTCTGGCATAGACATCAGAAGAGGGAAGAAAGAATGTCTCCTTTCTAGTTTTTTAGCAAGGCCTTTTATGTCTGTTAGCAAGCTGCTGATCAAATAAGAGAGACACACCAAGGCTGAGGGAGTTTTACCAGGCCTCTTTCCCACAGCATGCATTTTTGAGATAGGATGGCATCCCTGGCCATAAAGCAATTGACATGAATACTGGTTTGTTGAGCCATTATCAGCTCAAGGTATGAGAAAAGACAAAAACTAAAAAAAGGTCAGTCTTAGGCCGAACCCATTTGAAGAAAGGCAGATTCCAAAGCAAATACATAGTTTGACGAACATAGCTTAAGAAAAACATTTCCATAAGAAAAATGCATTGGTTAGCTGAAGGTTTGAGAAAAGTTAAGTTCGGAGGGAACCAGGTGTCCTCAGCAGAGAAGTGGAAAAAAAAGCTTATTACCTGCAGTTTGTTTCCTTCTGCCAGCAGCGGACGCCTGGCATTCCTACCTGTACCCTTCTCAGAAACAAGGAAAAATTAAAATATTTAGTTAGTTTCTTTTTCTTTTTCCATTATGGTTTATTATAAGATACTGAATATAGTTCTCTGTGCTGTAGAACAGACCTTAGTGTTGATCCATCCTATATATACTATTTTGCACCTGATAGTCCCTAACTCCCAATCCAACTTTGTCTTGATTACTGACCACCATCAGGCTTTCATTCTAGTTATCCAGTGGACATGGCCACAGCCTCTGAGGCCACAGACCTCATGTTGCTTTGTCCCCAGACACAGGACTAGAAAAGGTCAGTTTTCATTCCTATCTCAAAGAAATGAAATGGCTAGGAATGTTCAAATTACCATACGATCATACTCATTTCATGTACTAATAAGGCAAATGTTCAAACTCCTTCAAGTTAGGCTTTAATACTACATGAACTGAGAACTTCCAGATGCACAAACTAGATTTAAAAAAGGTAGAGGAACCAGACATCAAATTGCTAACATCTATGATCCAACATTTGTTAGATCATAAAAAAAGCAAGGTAATTAAAAAAAAAACATCCACTTCTGTTTCATTGACTACACTAAAGCCTTTGACAATGTGGATCACAGCAAATTATAGAATATTCTTAATGATATGGGAATCAGTCAGTCAGTTCAGTCCCTCAGTTGTGTCCGACTCTTAGCGACCCCATGGACTGCAAAACACAAGGCCTCCTTGCCCATCACCAACTCCCAGAGTTTACTCAAACTCATGTCCATTGAGTTGGTGATTCCATCCCACCATCTCATCCTCTGTCATCCCCTTTTCCTCCCACCTTCAATCTTTCCCAGCATCAGGGTCTTTTCAAATGAGTCAGTTCTTCACGTCAGGTGGCCAAAGGATTGGAGTTTCTTTCAGCTTCAACATCAGTCCTTCCAATGAATATTCACGACTGATTTCCTTTAGTATGGACTGGTTGGATGTCCCTGCAGTACAAGGGACTCTCAAGAGTCTTCTCCAACGCCACAGTTCAAAAGCACCAATTCTTCAGTGCTCAGCTTTCTTTATAGTCCAACTCTCACATCTGTACATGACTTCTGGAAAAACCATAGCTTTGGCTAGATGGACTTTTGTTTGCAAAGTAATGTCTATGCTTTTTAATAAGATGTCTAGGTTGTTCATAACGTTTCTCCCAAGGAGCAAGTGTCTTTTAATTTCATGGCTGCAGTCACCATCCTCAATGATTCTGGAGCCCCCCAGAATAAAGTCTGTCAATGTTTCCACTGTTTCCCAATCTATTTGTCATGAAGTGATGGGACTGGATGCCATGATCATAGTTTTCTGAATGTTGAGCTTTAAGCCAACTCTCCTCTTTCACTTTCATCAAGAGGCTCTTTAGTTCTTTGCTTTCTCTTTAGTTCTTTTCTTTGCCATAAGTGTGCTGTCATCTGCATATCTGAGGTTACTGATATTTCTCCGGGCAATCTTGATTCCAGTTTGTGCTTCATCCAGTCCAGCATTTCTCATGATGTACTTGGCATATAAGTGAAATAAGCTTATATATATAAGCTATATATATTACAATATACAGCCTTGACATATTCATTTCCTGATTTGGAACCAGTCTGTTGTTTCATGTCCAGTTCTGTTGCTTCTTGACCCACATACAGATTTCTCAGGAGGCAGGTCAGGTGGTCTGGTACGCCTATCTCTTGAAGAGTTTTCCACAGATTGTTGTGATCCACACAGTCTAAGGCTTTGGCATATTCAGTAAAGCAGAAGTAGATTTTTTCTGGAACTCTCTTGCTTTTTTGATGATCCAGCAGATGTTGGCAGTTTGATCTCTGGTTCCTCCACCTTTTCTAAATCCAGCTTGAACATCTGGAATTTCTTGGTTCACATACTGTTGAAGCCTGGCTTGGAGAATTTTGAACATTACTTCGCTAGTGTGTGAGATGAATGTAATTGTGTGGTAGTTTGAACATTATTTGGCATTGCCTTTCTTTGATTGGAATGAAAACTGACTTTTTAAGATTTCAAATAGCTCAACTGGAATTCCATCACCTCAGCTAGCTTTGTTCATGATGATGCTTCTTAAGGCTCACTTGACTTCCCATTCCAGGATGTCTGGCTCTGATACCATACCATATTACCTGTCTCCTGAGAAAACTATATGCAGGACAAGAAGCAACAGTTAGAACTGGGCATGGAACAATGGACTGGATCCAAACTGGGAAAGGAGTACGTCAAGGCTGTATAGTGTTACGTTGCTTATTTAACTTAAATGCTGAAAACATCATGCAAAATCCTGGGCTGCATGAATAACAAGTTGGAATCAAGATTTCTCAGAGAAATATCAACAAGCTCAGATATGCAGACACCGCCCTTATGGCAGAAAGTGAAGAAGAACTAAAGCACCTCTTGATGAAAGTGAAAGAAGAGAGTGAAAAAGTTGGCTTAAATCTTAACATTCAGTAAACTAAGATCATGGCACCTGGTTTCATCACTTCGTAACAAATAGATGGGAAAGCAATGGAAACAGTTCCAGATTTCATTTTCTTGGGCTCTAAAATCACTGTGGACAATGATTGCAGCTACAACATTAAAAGACTATTGTTCTTTGGAAGAACAGCTATGACAAGCCTAGACAGTGTATTAAAAAGCAGAAACATCACTTTGCAGACAAAGGTTCTTATAGTCAAGATATGTTTTTTCCAGTAATGGTGTATGGATTTAAGAGTTGGACCATAAAGAAGGCTGAGTGTCAAGAATTACTACTTTCAAACTGTGGTGCTAGGTAAGACTCTTGAGAGTCCCTTGGACAGCAGGAGAGCCAACCAGTCAATTCTAAAGGAAATCAACCCTGAATGTACATTGGAAGGACTGGTGTTTTTGGCCAATAATTTGGCCACCTGATGCAAAGAGCAGGCTTATTAGAAAGGACCCTGATGCTGGGAAAGATTGAGGGCAAGAGGAGAAGGGGATGGTAGAGGATAAGATGGTTGGATAGCATCACTTTCTCAATGGACATGAGTTTGAGCAAACTCAGGGTGATACTGAAGGACAGAGAAGCCTGGCATGTTGCAGTCTGTGGGGTCACAAAGAGTCAGACATGACTTAGCAACTAAACAACAATAACAACAAATAACAAGATTCAGATCAGATCAGATCAGTCGCTCATCTTGTCCGACTCTTTGTGACCCCATGAATCGCAGCACGCCAGGCCTCCCTGTCCATCACCAACTCCTGGAGTTCACTCAGACTCACATCCATCGAGTCAGTGATGCCATCCAGCCATCTCATCCTCTGTCGTCCCCTTCTCCTCTTGTCCCCAATCCCTCCCAGCATCAGAGTCTTTTCCAATGAGTCAACTCTTCCCATCAGGTGGCCAAAGTACTGGAGTTTCAACTTTAGTATCATTCCTTCCAAAGAAATCCCAGGGCTGATCTCCTTCAGAATGGACTGGTTAGATCTCCTTGCAGTCCAAGGGACTCTCAAGAGTCTTCTCCATCACCACAGTTCAAAAGCATCAATTCTTTGGTGCTCAGCCTTCTTCACAGTCCAACTCTCACATCCATACATGACCACAGGAAAAACCATAGCCTTGACTAGACGAATCTTTGTTGGCAAAGTAATGTCCCTGCTTTTGAATATGCTATCTAGGTTGGTCATAACTTTCCTTCCATGGAGTAAGCGTCTTTTAATTTCATGGCTGCAGTCACCATCTGTAGTGATTTTGGA
>NW_011494888.1:145381-145683 GCF_000754665.1 Bison bison bison
CTTTTCCTATTTGGAACCAGTCTGTTGTTCCATTACTAGTGTTTAAAATGATTTTTTTTTTTTTTGCTCTGTGAAGGTTTTTAATTCAATTTTATTTTTGCTAAAATAAATTTATTTATAAATATAATATGAAACATAAAATCAATTGTGTTATCATCATAATTCTTTCTTTCTTTATAATTAGAGGATGATTCTTTTACAATATTGTGTTGGTTTCTGCCACACATCCACATGAATCAGCCATCAGTTCAGTTCAGTTCAGTCGCTCAGTCATGTCTGACTGTTCACAACCCCATGAATCA
>NW_011494888.1:146310-161909 GCF_000754665.1 Bison bison bison
ATTATACATGTTTCAATGTCATTCTCCCAAATCTTCCCAAATTTCATGGCTGCAATTACCATCTGCAGTGATTTTGGAGCCCCCCCAAATAAAGTCTGACACTGCTTCCACTGTTTCCCCATCTATTTCCCATGAAGTGGTGGGACCAGATGCCATGATCTTAATTTTCTGAATGTTGAACTTTAAGCCAACTTTTCCACTCTCCTCTTTCACTTTCATCAAGAGGCTTTTGAGTTCCTCTTCACTTTCTGCCATAAGGGTGGTGTCATCTGCATATCTGAGGTTATTGATATTTCTCCCAGCAATCTTGATTCCAGCTTGTGCTTCCTCCAGCCCAGCATTTCTCATGATGTACTCTGCATATAAGTTAAATAAGCAGGGTGACAATATACAGCCTTGACGTACTCCTTTTCCTATTTGGAACCAGTCTGTTGTTCCATGTCCAGTTCTAACTGTTGTTTCCTGACCTGCATATAGGTTTCAGCCATAGGTATACATATGTCCCCTCCTTCTTGAACCTCCCTCTCATCTCCCATCCCATCCCACTCCACAGTGTCATCACAGAGCACAAGATTTGAGCTCCCTACATCATAGAGCAAATTCCCACCAGCTAGGCATTTTAAATATGGTAATATATTTATGTATGTTTAAATGTTACTTTTTCAATCTGTCCCTCCCTCTCCTTCTCTCACTGTTTCCACAAGTCTGTTCTCTATGCCTGAGTCTCCACTGCTGTTCTGTAAACATGTTCTTCAGTACTATCTTTCTAGGGTCCGTATGTTCAGTCTTTCTAGAGTCCATGTCCAGTTCAGCCTTTCTGGAGTCCATGAGCTCATGAGTTCAGTCACTCAGTCGTGTCTGACTATGTGACACCATGGACTGCAGCGCGCCAGGCCTCTCTGTCCTTCACTGTCACCAAAGTTTGCCTACGTTCATGTCCACTGCGTTCATGATACCATTCAGCCATCTCATGATGCTATTTTCTCCTTCTCCCCTCAATCATTCTCAGCATTAGGGATTTTTCCAATAAGTCAGCTTTTCACATCAGATGACCTAAATACTGGAGTTTCAGCTTCATCATCAGTCCTTCCAATGAGTATTCAGAGTTGATTTCCGTTAAGACTGACTGGTTTGATCACCTTGTGTCCAAGGAACCCTCAGGAGTCTTCTCCAGCACCACAGTTTGAAGGCATCAGTTCTTCAGCGCTCTGCTTTCTTTACAGTCTCGCTCTCACAGCTGTACATCTAGATTCCATATTTATTCATTAATATATTTGTTTTTCTATTTCTGATGTACTTAATTCTGTATAATAGGCTCATCCATCTTATTAGCAGTGAGTCACATATGTTTTTATGACTGTGCAATATTCCATTGTTTATATGTACCATAACTCCCTTATCCATTCATCTGTCGATGGACATCTAGGTTGCTTCCATGTCCTGGTTACTGTAAATAGTGCTACAATGAACATTGGGGTGTATATGTCTTTTTCAGTTACGTTTTTCTCTGGTTATATACCCAGTAGTGAATTTCTGGGTCATATGGTAGTTTTATACTTAGTTTTTTAAGGAATATCCTTACTTTTCTACATAGTGGAGCTATCAGTTTGCATGATTCTTGAATTATGGCAAAATGCAACCAAGTTGTCACTCAAACATATACCAAACATAGACCAGATGTGAAATTGAAAGTTGTAGATAAACTTCACCCCTGCAGCTACACAATGATTCCTTCCAAGGACACAGAACCCTATATAGGTGAGTGATATGACTCAGCTTAGCATCACATCCAGTTCTCCCAATTAGAGGAGAAAGTCCTCATACAATACACGTGTAAGAAGTAAATGCCATTTTGGACAGAGAGGTAAGCAGTTGTGGGGTCTACTCTGGAAGACAAATTTGCAGTAGAATTTCAGAATGTTTTGATAAGATGGCCCACAACTTTGAGAAATTAACCCATATCACTTGGCATGTATGAGCAGTGCCTACCAATGATGCCCCAGAATCCTGAGAGCTTGTGTTGTGATTACCTTGGTAATCACATGGGTAACTTGGACACTGATGTCCTTTTGCTTCTGTTTTTGTGAGCCTACATACATAAACAACTGTTCATAAAAGCACCACCTCATCTGTTCTATTTGTGATAATCAATTCATGGGAGGAACATCAGACAGATGATCAAAGGAAAGTTCAGTGTCTGGGTAGTTTTATTATCATTTCAACCACCTGTGGTTCATCCCCAACTATCTACTATGAATGTTCACCTTTTTGCTTGAAGCTGCCCACTAAGACTAGATTTCCCCATGCCTGAAGAAGGTAGAAGGGGCAATGGTGGGAGTGGGAGATGAGGGACTCATTCAGCATATAGTAGACTTTTCTCTAAAAACCATGATCCTGGTAGTATTGGGTTGGTCAGAAAACTTGTTTAGTTTTTTCCACAAAATCTTACAGAAAAACCGAATGAACATTTTTTTTTGCTAACCAATATTTATGCACTTTTTTTTCTACTTCTCTTGTTATGTTTGTTGTTAATGCTGTAAAAGGCTGCTCAGTGGTCAGCCTTTACAAATCATTAGCCATATTCTAAAAGGCTTTGAATGATTTCATATGAGGAAACTATTATAGTGAGTATGCATGCTCGTATGTGCTCAGTTGTGCCCGACTCATTGTGACCCCATGGATTGTAGCCCACCAGGCTCCTATGATCATGGAATTTTCCAGGCAAGGATACTTGAGTGCATTGCCATTTCCTGCTGCATGTAGTAGTGAGTGCAGCCTTATAATTTTTGTGCAAACTTAGGATATTTGTAAGCATAAAGGAGAGCACTAATAATTATGCTGGTACAATAGGCATGAAATGAAATGATTCCCAGAAAATTGAAACATTCAGTCATTCCACACATGGCCAAGATAGTTCCTTAATGTACAGGATGGATTTGAAAGCATGCCATCCTGTATTTAATCATTCCCAATCTTTATAAAACCTTTATGACACGTAACAGACTCTCCTATTTTAGAACATCATAGTTCCTTTCTCATCAACTGCACTATCAAAACCTGCAGAAGAGCTAAATTTTAATAATGGATACATTAGAAGATAGTTTTTCCAGCTCCTATTCCTTCAGCCTGCAATGCCTTTCCTTCTCACATATACACAGTTGTGTCTCTTACTGTTCAAATATCTGTTATCAGTAAGGCCATCTCTGAAAAACTAATCTGAAATTTCAATGTCCCCAAAATTCCCATCCCTCTTGTCTGACTGACTTTTTCTCCTAGGCATCTAGTGGTCTAACATAAATACAGTCATTTATCCCAAAATGTGACATACATGTTTCTAAAAATATTTGCATATTATTTAAAACTTTTTAACAACCACAAGGCTCATGTGAAAAAATGAGGTTAGAAGACAACATTCAAAAATGTTGTTAATAAGACACTAAAAAAGATCAGAACCTCGTAAAAATGGTAGCACAATTTTACATACTGTAAAACTTTAAGATAAACATGTTCTCTACAGTGGATATGCCATGTCATCTTAAGAAAGAGCTGAGGTTTTTGTGGAGGGGTGTCAGAGAGTGAGCATTTGGAAGTGCAGCTAGGGAGTCCTTGTGAAGTGTTGGAAGGAGGCTTACGTGGAATCTGACTGAAAATTGTAAAACCAGGTGTGGGTGAGTGCAGCTGGTAACACAAGTGGTGAAGGAAGGGCAGCTGGTAGATGCTGAGGGGGTGTGTGTGCATGTGAGTGTGCACAGGCAGCGTGCTTCTGTTTATGTCTGTGTCACTTGGTTCAGCCAAATGCAGTTTTCAGCATTTACTTGGTGTTTCTTGTGCAGGAAATGGTGCACAGGTTGTTAACAGGAAATATGCACCATGCTCAAATCATTGCCTTGTGTGTATGTGCAAGTCTGGGTGTGCTTGTATATAAGCATATAATGTGTACATGTGTGTATATAGCGTGTATATGTATTATGCATGTGTGATCTATAACAAAATGCATGTGTAAAAGCATTATGGTAGGACTGACTGCACTTCTTTTTTACTGTCTCTTTCCCTCACTCACTAGTACTTCTAAACTATGTTTTCCCTACTACAGGTAATATCTGACACATAATGAATGGATAAAGAAAATGTGGTACATATATAACAGTGGAATATTACTCAGCCAGACAAGGAATGGATTTGAGTCAGTTGAAATGAGATGAATGAACTAGAGCTTACACAGAGTGAAGTAAGTCAGAAAGAGAAAAACAAATGCCGTACATTAACACATATATATGGAATATAGAAAAATGGTATGGATGAACCTATCTGCTGGGCAGGAATAGAGATGCAGATGAACAGGACAAACTTGAGGACACAACAGAGGAAAGAGAGGGTGAGATGGATTGAGAGAGTAACATTGAAACGTATACATTACCTTATGTAAAATAAAGTATGGGAAGCTGCGTATAACATAGGGAGCTCAGCCTAGTGCTCTGTCATGACCTGGAGCAGTGGGATGGGGAAATGGGAGGGAGGCTCAAGAGGGAGGGGATATATGCCTACACACGGCTGATCACATTGTTGAACGGCGGAAGCTAACACAACATTGTGAAGCAATTATCTTCCAATTAAAAATACATTTTTAAAATTTAATGAATGAGTAGGCGTAAAATTTCTTTAATGACGTGAGCCCTTCTCACCTCTTGAACCTCAGCTCTCATCCTCGTGCTCTGGACCTGAGAGACACACTCACTTATCTCAGTGACAGAGATGTGAGTTCCCTAAGACATGGAGTCATCACCAACTGCATTTCTATCACCTCCAGACTGTCACACATGATATTTCCCTGGCTTATAATTTTTTCATCGCTCATCAAATCTCTAAATCCTAGATATTCTAGAATTATTATCTTAAAAGTAAAGGTCTTCTGAGAGAACCTGGACTAGATTCAGATGTTTGTCCTGTCATCCCATTCTACCTGGTATTCCTCTTAACAAGATATGCAATAGTTGCTAATTTAAAGATGTCTGCATTTTTAGACTTGCTGTCAGGAAAGGAATACACTTTCCTGCTCATACGGCATCCTTAGCCTCTAATGTTGTGCCTGCTACAAAGTAGAGTCTCAGTAAATGTTTGCAAAATGACTAAAGAAGTGTTTCCCAGCTATAAGCATACTGAGGTCAGAGAGATGGATCAAATAATCAGTTTTTGAGAGGAAAAGCAAAGGATTTTGAGCATTCTGCACATGCATGGGCTTTCCTGTCATCAAGAAATAACAGTAGCTTCCCAGACACTGTTCGGTGTCTGGAGTTCAGTGGACATTCTTTTCCTGTTACTGATAAATTTATTTTTCCTTTCAAAGCACACCGTCTTCCATTTTCATTAGCTCTGCCACTAACTACATGTATTTATTTGAAACCTTTTAATGATCAGTTTATTCATCCTCAAAATAGGGAAGAAACTCGTAGAAGTAAAAATCACATGAATAGGCAATGAATGCCTAATAAATGTTAGAAGTGATCAGAAATAAAAATGAGGTTTATTTTAAAAGATTAGATTAGTTACAGATTAGGTTAATAGAACATGTAGAACATCTTTCAGTGCTGTTCCTCACCAGAAATCTTTTCTCCTTGTCCTAGGTTTGGAAGCCTGATATTCACTTAGCATGTACTTAAATCTCACAGTAAGGAAATTACACAAATGAGCTGGAATATTCTCATTCCAAAATTCCCAGAGGAGTGTCCAAGCACAGCCTCGGTCAGGGTCTTATCCCTGTTCTAATTATCTGTGTTTGAAAATGCAGTGATGTTTTAGACTCATGACATTTGAAAGCTAGCTAGGAAATCTTTGAGATCCTGGTGAGCCTAAAACCTGCATTGTCATGCTTAAGGATTTCAAGTCAGCCGTTTCCAAATACATTAATACAAAAGTATACAAGATTGACAAAGACACATTCTATGGATGCAGTCAAGCTAAGGGATTACCAGGATTTGGGCAATATGCTTTTTAGTATAAGATAACTGTAAATAGCCAGCATTCAAGATTTGTATTAATACCTTTTCTCTACTATAATTTTATCCCCTTCATACTATTCAGTTTTTCATTTCCTAATTTGCATTTCAACCATAATTCTTGGGCAAAGTTGGTCAGTATATAAGCAATATGTGAACATTTTAAAATTAAAAGTTACAGGGATGTACCTAGAGATTATTAGACTAAGTGAAGTTAAAGCCATACAAAGACAAATATGGTATTGCTTCTACACAGAATCTAAAAAATAATAATACGAATGAACTTATTTACAAAACGGAAATAGACTCACACACATGGAAAATAAATTAATGATTACCAAATGGGAAAGGGTGGAAAGGGATAGATTAACAGTTTGGGATAGAAATACACACGTAACTAGGGCTTCCCAGGTGGTTCAAGTGTAAAGAATTTGCCTATCAAAGCAGGAGACGTGGGTTTGATCCCTGGGTTGGGAAGATCCCCTGGAGGAAGGCATGATAAATCCACTCCAGTATTCTTGCCTGGAGAATCCCATGGACAGGGGGGCCTTGGCCAGCTACATTCCTTGGGTCACAAAAGAGTCAGACATGACTTAATGACTAAACAACAACAATAACACACATACAGTTATAAGTAAAATAGATAACCAACAATGACCTACTGTAAAGGACAGGGAATTCTACTCAATATCTTACCATAAACTATAATGGAACAAAATGTAAAACTAAAATGTAACAAAAGAATATACATATGTATGTATGTATATATACAAAACTGAGTCACTCTACATCTGAAAATAACACATTTGAAATCAACTATATTTCAATGAAAATATTTAAAAATTTACAGGTAGGACAGAGATAAAGGTAAACATATATTGCAGGTTTTCAGAAAGCTGAAAGTTATTTAGTAGCCAACTAAATTTGCTAGGATAACCTTAGGCTGACATTGTCAAGAACCATTGAGATTTTATCAAAATATGTCTTTCCACAGCCACCCTCAGACTCAGACTGTTACTGTCTGCTGGAGCAGTTTATTCTGAAGCTGACATTGGCTGTCCTGTTGAAACCAACCTCCCATCACTCCTGTGGGCCTAGTATTTGCTTCAGATGTGATGGGATTAAAAAAAAAAAAAACAAGTATTTGAGAACTTTGGAGCCAGGAATGCTAGGGAGCATGACAGTTTGTGCTTGCTGCTGTGATATACTTTTAAAACTTCACCAAAAGAACAGAAGGCATGGTTGCTTATGCACACAAAAATATATTCCCCAAACTCATCCAGATCTTGATTAGAAAAAACACATGCTCACACAACACAGGAAATCAGTCATTTTAAGGAGGATTTTATAAGATCATAACTTTATTTTATTTTATAATGGTTCCACAAGGGGATAAATTATGGATTATTAGTATCTGTAAAAAGAAATATTGGGCCAGAAGAATAAAGTCCACTCCTATGAATACTGGGGTATATCCATGGAGTTCAATAACTGCTTATCTTAGTAACCATTTATCTCAAGGTAAAATAAAAAAAATATTTAAAGCTATAACACACTGTGCTAAAAGGCATTACTTGTCTTTGCTCCTTGCAGGAAGAGATCCAGAATTTACATACATAGATTAAATAGGTTTGACAAATAAGAGCATTAAGCTAAGTGATATTAAATGGAAGAAAAGAGTAAGAGATAGCCAGATGATAAAGTCAGGTGAAGCCCCATTTCCTGAGCAAAGCACATCCCAGATGTAGAGACAGCCAGAGGGATGAACTTTTATATTCACTTAACAAAGAAATTCACAATTGAGTGACTTTCACTTTCAACCAAGAAATTCAGGAAATTCTATTTATTTTCCAGCTTCACTCCTAGCATACCTCATGGCAATGCTGGAACAGAGTGCCTGGGTAGTAGGAGTTAGTATTTAGTCCTGTTTTTGAGCTCAGCAGCTCAGTCAGGTACAACTCTGCCGTCCCAGGGGCAGCAGCTTGCCAGTCTCCTCTGTCCATGATTGGATTTACTAGAGAAGAGTACTGGAGTGAGCTGCCATTTCCCCCTCCGGGAGATCTTCCCCACCCAGGGACCAAACCCATTAACCCATGTCTCCTGTGGCTCCTGCATTGGCAGGCAGATCCTTTAGGACTGAGCCACTCGGGAAACCCAGTCCTGTCCTGTCTTAAACACCTGGAAATAATTCATAGGAAAGTTAGCTTTTGTAGCACTTGCATTTCTTACCTGCCGATGCCATAAAAAGGGCTTTCCAGGTGACTCAGTGGTAAAGAATCCACCTGCCAAGGTGGGAGACTCAGGTTCAACCCCTGGGTCTAGGGAGATCCCCTGGAGAAGGAAATGGCAACCTGCTCCAGTATTCTTGCCTGGAAAATCCCATGGACAGAGGAGCCTGGTGGGTTACAGTCCATGGGATCGCAGAGAGACAGACACGACTTAGTAACTGAACAACAAGAGCAATATCATAAAGAGAAGGCTCAGTTTGAGACATATGAAAGGTAATACTCAGTCCCTTTGCTCATTAGAGAAACATATTACCTTTAGTGGATAATACCCAAGCAGGGAGTCTGCACTATTTAAGGGTTTTGTTACTCTCTATTTGAGTATTTTAAGTTACTGATTCAAAGGAAATATTTGCTTCAATTTGCCATCTATATTAAAATTATAGTTGTTGGAAAACTACTTCACCTTGTTTCCTTTTAGGCATGGAATATTTCCTACAATTCACTTTTATAATGTTTTTCAATATCCTATTCAGAAATGTTCATGTAAAACTGTTCAAAATTAAAATATGTTCTCTGGTAAAGGAGTTTATAATATGTAATGGTATTGCATTATTAAATTACAGTACCTTAGTATTCTAGTGGGAAGACTTCAGAATATAAATAATACAACAAATAGCCATTAATTTTTCTTTATTTCTAAACATTTAGTATCAGCATCTCTAAAATTAGTAGTGAATTGCTGAATGATTTATAAAATGATCCTTAATAAGAAGCAAAGAAAAAAATGTGTGACAGGTACAGGTCTGATATAGTTCAATCCATAAGCTTATATCTTACACACACACATAGACACACATCCACACAGAGATAGATAAATTAACATCTCCAGTACAGTAATGAAGGATATACAAAAGGGAAAAATTTGGTAAGAAACCTACTACACAAAACAAATGGGAGCCCTTATTTATCAAAAACCACAGAATTGGACTCCCTTGGTGATTCAGTGGTAAAGAATCTACTTGCCATGAAAGAGACAGGAGTTTGATCCTTGGTCTAGGAAGATTCCAGGGAGCAACTAAACTCATCCACCACAACTACTGAGCCCATGCTCCAGAGCCCGGGAGCTGCAGCTCCTGAAGCCTGTGCCACTAGCCTGTGCTCTACAACAAAAGCAACTGCAGCGAGAAGCCCCCACAGCAGCTAGAGAGTAGTCCCCTCTTGCCATAACCAGTGAAAAGTCCACAAAGACCCAGCACAGCCAAAAAGGAGTAACTTTTAATTAATTTAAAAACATCACAGAATTTTTGATAAAAGAAGTAATAATCATATGGTCTGTTCTGAATTTTAGGTTTGATAAATTGTTTCAAAATGTATGACTTAACAAATGAATTCAATTTGATCTGGATTTATGCACTGTAATAAATTAAGAACATTAGATAAAGGGATATAAACAATTCATAATTATAAATGAAGCACATAAGATAAATGAGGACACATCAGGGAATCAAATAATCTCTCTTTGGTCTCTCTTTTTAAACTGTGTATTGAAAGAGAGTATGTCAAAGCTTTTAGGTTTGCATGAGTTTTAAACAAGTGAATGTTTCAAATCGAAGCAACTTAAAGTTTTATTCACTCCCTGAAGTACTGATAGAAATCATGACTTCTCAGAAGGGAAGCTAAATTTTCTGCCTCAGCTCAAATCAATTGGAAATTGAAAATAACTTTGTCCATAATTTCTTATTACCACTGACCTTGCCTTTCTGGATTGTTGGTTCATGGAAAGTGCCAAGCCAGTCCACAGCAGCACAAATAAAGTAAATGTGTCAACTGATAAGCTTTGTTCTCATTTTCTATTTTGCAACTTCTAATTCCAGGCTAGAAGGAAGCATTGTAAGCTTCGTTTTACAGAGTGAAATTCTTGGTTTACTTGAAAATTATTCAGTGGGTGAAAAATAAAATGCTTTGCTTTGCTTTGCAGAAATAGAGCATGGCTTCGGGGTTTATAAGGTTTTAGGGTTTATGCTGATTCTACACACTGTCAACTGTTGATAAAATTGATGGTGGTTTCAAGGGTAGAACTCATATTAACATTTACCTTAGTGTTAGGGAAATATGGTGTTAGGAAAATATGGGCTACCCTGGTGGCTCAGTGGTATAGAATCTACCTGCAAATGCAGGAGACTTGGGTTCAATCTCTGGGTCAGGAAATCCCCTGGAGAAGGGAACGGAAACCCACTCCAGTGTTCTTGCCTGGGAAACCCCATGGACAGAAGAGCCTGGCGGGCTGAAGTCTGTGGGTCATAAAGAGCCAGACAGGACAACTCAGGCACTGAGCACACATGCACCTCTTCAACTAAGGCATCTGTTCACTGCCAACCTGACTGACGCAGGCAGCATGAGGCCACTGAGCTGGGGGCAGAGAAGGCCCACAGATGGTCCATGTGCACTGTGAAGAAGAAAGGAAAATGGAAAAGCACTCAGAGATTTACTCTGCTTCAAGAACACAATTTTATAAATGAATGTGTAATGGCTAATTCTAAGATCACAACATTTTACATTGCATTTGACTTTCTTCTGTCCATCATATGATATGGAAACTAAAAGCAATATGCTAAACGTTTCAACATTATGCCACACTTTCCTCAAAGCACTTTTTTCTTTCCAGACTGAACAGTGTTATATGGTATGTTGCAGCTGAATGCCATGTTGAAGTGAAAGTGTTAAAAAATCTTCTAAATGAAATTATTTTTGAGCTTCAGTTGCCATAACAACTTCCTTTGCTTTTCAAATAATGTTGAACTAAATATGATACAGCATATGCTTCATATAGGCACTGAAATCATAAGCAGTGACATTGAGTATAAAACATTAAAGAAAAAATAACTTGCAGAGGAACTTATGATTTGAAGGATGAATTTCAACTGTAGTAATTAACCAGAAGTATAACCCAATTCACACATTTTCTTTCATAAATATTGTTCCTTCTCTTAACATAAGAAGCCATTTCGCTTCCTTGACCCATTTCTGAATGTTCTCTCTCTCTTTTTTTTTTTTTAAAGGTACAGCACTCAAAGGACTTGAATTTGAACAAACTTTGGGAGATAGTGGAGGACAGAGGAGCCTGGCAGGCTACAGAGCATGGGGCCGCAAAGAGTTGGACACAACTTAGCAATTGAACAATAACAACAGAGGTAATGGTTTCTTTATGTGTTATACAGGAAACATTTTTCTCCTGTAAAAGTACATAGGTTATAAAGTTTCTAAAAGGAAGTAGCATAATTTACACACCAATTTAAAAATAAAAAAGCACAACATACAGGTATGTCTCTTCTTTCAAATATACATTTTCTCCAAGATATTACTATGCATTATACACTGGACAAGTTATAATGTAAATTTAAATTATTTTGCTATAGTATTAGCAATGGCTTACATTGCTTTTTTTTTAAATCTTGAAATAGGCTAGATTATTTAGTTTGAAAATACCTCCTTTACATTGAGGTTAGATTGAGAATGCTAACAGAAAAATTAAGTAGCTTGTTAGGGAGGAAAATATCAGAAAATTGCTTAGAAAATAAAAGAAATATACAAATTTATATGTCCTCGAGTATTATCATAGCTTCCTGGGTAGCTCATTGGTAAAGAATCCACCTGCCAATGCAGGATCCCTGGATCGGGAAGGTCCCCTGAAGAAGGAAATGGCAACCCATTCCAGTATTCTTGCCTGGGAAATCCCATGGACAGAGGAGCCTTTCGGGCTAGTCCACAGGGTCTCAAAGAGTCAGACATGACTGAGCAACTAAGCATACATGTGAAAAAAATATCATAATAATATCACACTGTCTACACACATAGTCTTTCAACTTATTAATCAATCATTAGTGTATACTATATGCCTAACAGAAAGAGAACAAAATATACACTTTTAACACAATATATGTATAAGTTTTTTTAAATATTTCAACATTATAATATATAGCACATGGCATATAGGTACAATGCTACCACCATTAGGTTCAAATAAGCCATGCAAAATAAAATATATATTTATAAATGATATTTTGTATTATATCCCTATTCCAGTGAGCATTCATCAATAATTTCAATATTTCTCTCTCTTAAGGTAATATATTAGTAGATGTATTTTTAAGATTTTATTTTTCAGAGCTGTTTTATTTTCACAGCCAACTGCTGGAAACTTTTCTGTCCTTTTCTTTCACCAAATTTTTCAAAGTATTTCTTTCAAGGTCCCTGCTAATTCAAGCAACCTACAGCTTATTAATCACTGTAAATTTAGAAATTCATATCTTAGCCAAATTTTCTTCCTACCAAATTACATATTCAGATATATATTATATACATGTGTATATAAATATGTATACATTTATATACACATATACATAAATACATATATATGGTCTTCCCTGTTGGCTCCACAAGTAAGGATCCGCCTGCAACGCAGGAGACATAGGTGACATAGTTTCAATCCCTGGGTCAGGAATATCCCAGGATAAGGAAATGGCAACCCACTCCAGTTTTCTTGCCTGGGAAATCCCATGAACAGAGGAGCCTGGTGGGCTATAGTCCACGGGGTCGCAAAGAGTCAGACAGGACTGAGCACACAGCACACACACATAATTATTATACATAATTGTTGGATATACTCTCGGAAGTTACACCCACTGAAAGAATTCCTGGGTAACCACTGCTACCCAGCATGAAGTTGTAAATACAACAAATTTTAATGAAAAGGCTGTTTGCAGAGGTGTGGGAAGAGTTAAGGGAGACAACAAATGATGGTGGAGTTAGCCATAGTGGAATTATATTACAATTACAAGGTTTTATAAGAATCTGGTGAGGGCTGTAGCTGAGAGTGTAAAAGACAGTCAAAAGATCAGTGGCTGTCAGGGACTGCAGACGATATATCCAACGAGGATATACCTGTTTATAGCCTCTCTACAGTCCTTTCTGTTGGCAAACTCCAGGCAGTCTCTCCTACCCTCTCCCTCTTGCCTTGGTCATCTTCTTCGTATTCTCCTTTTCCTTCTTCTTCTCCCCAGAATTAGAGGTCTAGTTTACAGATCAAAAGCTTAATGAAGTGTGCTAAAATCATGTCTGTAGGTGGTGATGAGAGCAATGGTATCCTAAGTCATTAATATACTCTTGGTGTTCATTTGCTTAGTTCAGCAACTTTTAAAAACTAAAAGCTGTTATCTTAAATAAAAAAACATAGTAAGTCAAGAGTAGAAAATGCCTAAGGTGTGTGAGAAACAGTGTATCAAGCAGAGCAAGTCTGTATAAAGCCAGCCAATTCAATCCTGCAAGCAAGGGATATTGGTGCATTCTACCAGAATGTGCATATATTCTTTCATTCAACAATTCTGTATCTTGAAGCTCTGTGTTGTTTTACACAAGTGCAGAGCAAGGTACTACATCGTGTGGTTTATAGTCTTCAGAGGGAGCACAGTTGTGTACTTCTGAAAGGTGTGTCACAATTCTGACATTGCGGCCAGTCCCCACACCCAAGAATATATTTGGTGCCAAAAGTCCACCTGTCCTGCAGGTCACTTCTGAGCGATGCCAAGTTGCTGGGAGGACAGCAGCTATGTGAGTGGGCATTCATGCCGATGCGTATGGTGTTTACAAACTGCAATTCAAACTAAGAAACCAGACAAATTTTGCTTGTAAATATTTGCAATCTGTTACTTAGATAATTGCTTCATCCACATTGGGATATATTTTTAGGCATCTAACAACGCAGACAGGCTCACTTGCCATAGTGAAGTGAGAGATGTTTATTTAACACCAGTAATCAATGTAACAAAACACTCACTATATTAATCATCTTCACTTATTTGAAAGAACAAAGCCATGAGTTTATAACACATCTTTTGTGTCTTTAAGCATGATGAATACTGGTTTGGTGGCTTTATTTCTTATGGTGTATCTTCCTGATTTTCTTTGAAATTCTGGATTCAAAAACAAGCTAGAAATGTCTCTCCTTTTTACCATCAAGAAGAACTTGAGTAGAATTGGAATTCTTTAGTTCTTAAGCATTTCCTAGTATTTACCAGTCAAGTCATCTGAGCCTGTCATTATTTTTATAGTTAGATTTGTAACTACAAATACAAATTTTTAAATAGATATGTTGATATAGTTTCTGTATTTCCCCTTTAGTCAGCTTAGTAGTTTGTGTTACATAAGGAGTTTTCTTTTTTTTTTTTCCATTTTTGTGTAATGACTTCAATTTATGGGCATAAATTGAAGAATTTTCATTAAACATTGTGTACACCATCACACTATGCCTCAGTTCAGTTGCTCAGTCGTGTCCGACTCTTTGTGATACACGCCAGGCCTGCCTGTCCCGGAGTTTACACAAACTCAAGTCCACTGAGTCAGTGATGCCATCCAACCATCTCATCCTCTGTCATCCCCTTCTCCTGCCCTCAATCTTTCCCAGAATCAGGGCCTTTTCAAATGAGTCAGGTCTTTGCATCAGGTGGCCAAAGGATTGGAGTTTCAGCTTCAACATCAGTCCTTCCAATGAACATTCAGGACTGATTTCCTTTAGAATGGACTGGCTGGATCTCCTTGTAGTCCAAGGGACTCTCAAGAGTCTTCTCCTACACCACAGTTCAAAAGCATCAGTTCTTCGGAGCTCAGCTTTCTTTATAGTACAAATCTCACATCCATACATGACCACTGGAAAAACCATAGCTTTGGCTAGATGGTCCTTTGTGGACTAAGTAATGTCTCTGCTTTTTAATATGCTGTCTAGGTTGGTCATAACTTTTCTCCCAAGGAGTAAGGGTCTTTTAATTTCATGGCTGCAGTCACTATCTGCAGTGATTTTGGAGCCCCCCAAAATAAAGTCTTCCCCTGTTTCCATTGTTTCTCATCTATTTGCCATGAAGTGATGGGACCAGATGCCATGATCTTAATTTTCTGAAAGTTGAGCTTTAAGCCAACTTTTGCACTCTCCTCTTTCACTTTCATCAAGAGGCTCTTTAGTTCTTCTTCACTTTCTGCCGTAAGTGTGGTGTCATCTGCATATCTGAGGTTCTTGATATTTCTCCCAATCTTGATTCCAGCTTGTGTTTCATCCAGCCCAGTGTTTCTCATGATGTACTTTGCATATAAATTAAATAAACACAGTGACAATATACAGCCTTGACATATTCCTATTCCTTTTTGGAACCAGTCTGTTGTTCCATGTCCAGTTCTAACTGTTGCTTCCTGACCTGCATACAAATTTCTCAAGAAGCAGATCAGGTGGTCTGGTATTCCCATCTCTTTCAGAATTTTCCACAGTCTATTGTGATCCACACAGTCAAAGGCTTTGGCATAGTCAATAAAGCAGAAGTAGATGTTTTTCTGG
>NW_011494888.1:162031-200682 GCF_000754665.1 Bison bison bison
GTATAGTATATTGTGTTAGTTTCAGGTGTACAGCAAAGTAAATTAGTGATACATATACATATATCTCTTCTTTTTTAGATTCTTTTCCAGTATATATGTTTTTATAGAGTATTGAGTAGAGTTCCCTGTGCTATACAGTAGGTTCTTTTTTTTTTTCCACTTGGTAAGTTGATTTTATTTTATTTTATTTTTAAACTTTACATAATTGTATTAGTTTTGCCAAATATCAAAATGAATCGGCCACAGGTATACATGTGTTCCCCATCCTGAACCCTCTTCCCTCCTCCCTCCCCATACCATCCCTCTGGGTCATCCCAGTGCACTAGCCCCAAGCATCCAGTATCGTGCATCGAACCTGGACTGGCATCTCATTTCATACATGATATTTTACATGTTTCAATGCCATTCTCCCAAATCTTCCCACCCTCTCCCTCTGCAACAGAGTCCATAAGACTGTTCTATACATCAGTGTCTCTTTTGCTGTCTCGTACACAGCTTGAACATCTGTAAGTTCACAGTTTCCATAATGCTGAAGTCTGCCTTGGAGAATTTTGAGCATTACTTTAGTAGTGTGTGAGATGAGTGCAATTGTGTAGTAGTTTGAACATTCTTTGGCATTGCCCTTCTTTGGGATTGGAATGAAAACTGACCTTTTCCTGTCCTGTGGCCACTGCTGACTTTTCCAAATTTGCTGGTGCATTGAGTGCAGCACTTTCACAGCATCATCGTTCAGAATTTTAAATAGCTTAACTGGAATTCCATCACTTCCACTAGCTTTGTTCGTAGTGATGCTTCCTAAGGCCCACTTAACTTCACTTTCCAAGATGTCTGGCTCTAGGCGAGCCAGACACTATGTCTAAAATAGGTCAAAAATTTAAGTTCATAAACTCTGATTTTCAAAGTTGTAACAATATTGGACTCATAATCACTGTGGTGCTATAGATTAACTTCGGCAATAGGAGCTTACTTGTCAGATAAAATGACTATGCCAATGACTGAGTTGAAACTAAGTACTGAGTTGGCCAAGTAACTCATTCGGATTTTTCCGTGCCATCTTACAGAAACAGCCAGCCATCTTTTTGGCCAACCCAATGTTATACAGAAATGGCAGTGCGTTGCCATTTCTGTATAACAGAAGTTGCCACCACAACATAAGGTGACTACTTTAAACATACTAAGAAAAGAATACAGGGTGCAACCAAGGTAAGTATGAGGAGACCCTAGTTAAACTAGAGAAAAAGGAGGCTCTGTCTCCCAATATAGTTTTCTTCACTGTCACAAAAGACATGCATTTGAGCAAACTCTGGGAGATGAGGGGAGAACAGAAGAATCTGATGTGCTGAAGTCTGTGGGGTCTCAGAGCTGGACACAACTGAGCAACTGAACAGCCACAACAACACTTACACAAAGGATCCAACTTTGTCTCACTAGTTTCATTTTTTAATAGGTTCAACTTAAAAACTAGACAATATGTAACAAAGGTAACTTCATTGCTCCACCAAAAATCGGTGTTTTAACTTTTTCTCATTCTTTCCTTTCCATTATTGAGAATTTTTTCCTCTCAGAGGAGTTCAATACAAGTATATGCTGCTGCTGCTGCTAAGTCGCTTCAGTCGTTTCCGACTCTGTGCAACCCCATAGATGGCAGCCCACCAGGCTCCCCTGTCCCTGGGATTTTCCAGGCAAGAACACTGGAGTGGGGTGTCATCGCCTTCTCTGTGGTACAAGTATACAGTGTCTAAGTAATGTTAAACAGTTTCACACCTCTTTGTAAAGCATTCCATTTTAAATAGTGATGTAAGTGGACTGAGTTATTTATAAATTTTATAATCTCGTATTAAAGGAAATAGGTTGGCTGTTTAGCTAAGCCTCCAGAGATTCCTAATGCATAGGGTCTTCCCTAAGGACTGCATTGAATTGTCTTTCTTTTGTTTCATCTTGAAAAGCCTTCTTTCAGGTGGCTCTTTGGGGCCTGTGATCCTGATTCTCTCTGTCATAAATCAATTTTGAGCAGTGCTACTGGGAAAACTTTGAGTGTATTATGCTTCCCAATGTGTAGCATACCTTCTCTGCATATAAATTAATTGAGAAATATCCACCCCACTGTCACAGTCACTTTGTTTTTTAAGAGGAGCTCCCCTCTCTGGAGAGCTGGCGGTGTTCCAAGAAGCCCTGGCTTTGAATTACCTGAGTAAAAGCTACTGCTGGAAATGAAGCACAGAAATTCCATCAGGAGCATTATCCTCAGAGCAATCCATTGCATCACATGTTGTTTCTGCTCTCTGCTACTTGACGTATATCTAATTCTAACCCAGTAGACACCACATTTGTGCTTAAGCAGTGGGAGTTGATCATTATAAGAAATCCACTTGCATAAAGCTTAGAGGTTCCAGGCAGTATAAGTTATCCAGGGAACAATTTTTTTACTCTCCATGTTACACATTAAGGGGTGCATTTTTCTATTAAATTGAATTTTCTAAGCGAGGATAAGAACTTGCACTCAACAAGCAGCCATGGATGAATATTGTTTACTCCCTAAGTCCTGTCTAGCGCTTTGTGACCCCATGGACTGTAGCCCGCCAGGCTCCTCTGCCTATGGAATTTTTAAGGCAAGAACACTGGAGAAGGTTGCAAAGAAGTTGGACAAGACTGAGTGCACCTGTACCCGCACATGCATATATATATATATATATAAATGTATTTATATATGATAAACATATAGAATTATTTTGGTATATACTATATATTATGTGCTGTGCTGTGCTTAGTCACTCAGTTGTATCTGACTTTGTGACCGCATGGACTGTAGCCTGCCAGGCTCCTCCATCCATGGGATTCTCCAGGCAAGAAATCTGGTGTTGGTAGCCATTTCCTTCTCCAGAGGATCTCCCCAAACCCAGGTCTCCTGCATTGCAGGTAGATTCTTTACTGTTTGAGCCACTAGGGAAGCCTCCTAACCTCATGGAGCCTTGTTAAATTACAGTATACTCTAATTTTGATGTTAGTCTCTATTATACTCAAGAAATACCTTAGCAACTTTTACTTGGGAATGCATAGGAGTTTTTTTTTTTTTTCAGCAGAATGGAACACTAAAAGCAACTTGATATAAATAAAACTGATTTTAATGCATCATTGTGCTCAAAAGAAAAAAAAATGTATTAAAATCTCCTACTCAATCCCACTTCCCCCAAACAGGAGAGTAGACAGAAGTAATGTGTATGAAGAAACTGGTGGAGAGAAATAAGTAAACTGAGAGACCCCAGTGTCTGGGAGCAGATGCCTTTATCAGCATTGCATCTCTTCAGGAGCCCTGGGCCAGAAGCAAGGTGGAAGAACTCCCTGAGTCTCACACTTTAATCCAAGGATGCTCAACGGGTGCAAAGGTCTCACTGTTCAACTCTCAAACTGCCCAATGGAAGACTTCAATTGTCTCTCATTGGAATTAGCCTAATGAGTCCCCACAATAAAAGTACAGATATGAACTCATTACTAACAATTGCCAAATAAGAAACAAGTAGTTGTGAATAGACTCACAGAAAAAAAAAATGAACACATTTAGAACCTTAGGACTTTTATACTCTGCAATATAGAAAATATATTTAGAGTAAGTGTACACAAATGTTTACAGAGAAAAAGATGGGACTCATTAAGATGATCATGCAACAGGGGACTATTGAGATGTTTAGGACAGTGTAAATAAAAGCCCAACTTTGTTTTATAAGCTAAAAGTATATTAATATATAATAAGGTAAAATTTAAATTAATGGTAAAATAGCAAATAAAGTACAACTGAAGAGAGAATTACTGAACCCTGGGATAGATTGAAAACCCACTCTGCAGTTAGATGTGTGGCCCTCTATTAAAGCAGCTTGGTTCAGTTTGTCATTTTAGGACATCAGACTTACATGTTTGTGGTCATCTGCTATGTATCAACAGAAAACTAATACAGTGTATTAGTTGACTGTATGCTTAGTCACTCAGTCATGTCTGACTCTTTGCAACCCCCTGGACTGTAGCCCACCAGGCTCTTCTGTCTATGGAGTTTTTCAGGCAAGAACTCTGGGATGGATTGCCGTTTCCTACTCCAGTGGATCTTCCCAGCCTAGAGATTGAACCCACATCTCTTGTGTGTCCTGCATTGCAAGGCAAATTCTTTACCACTGTACTACCTGGGAAGCCCAAGTTTACATTATAGGATAACTGTAACATTTCAAACAGAAGAGAAGCAACTTAAAAGCTGGCAGAGAGTAAAAACACATCTATAGATAACACTGATGTTGGACATGTTATTAACAATAAATGGAAACATAAAGAGTGTGAATAATAGCTTCAAATTGCCCACAGGAAATAATTTGCAACTTAGAACTGCACATGACACAACTCTCTAACAAGAATGAAACAAACATCTCCAGTTTAACTGGAGTCAAAGAGAATTTTTAACCAGCAAACTTCTCCTTAGGCAACTTTTAAGAATACATGGAAGAAGCTAAATGGTCTCAGCAGTATGATATGAAATATGAAAAAAAAGATGAACAAAAATTTGATAAAGATAAATATAAACAAGCATTATGAATAAAATAACATGAATAAAAATAATGTCTAACTGATACGATTAAAAAATGAACAAAACTAACCTGAATTGGCCGTGTTTCCCTGAGGAAGAGTTTAAGCAAAGAGAAAACTCATCTTAGAGGCAGATATGAGAGAGATGGTTAATATTTAGTGAACGTCTGATATGTACCAGACACTGTGCATACCTTTTACAAGTTTTATTCAATACTCAAAGCAGCGCTATGCATATAATATTAATAGCATTCCCATTTTGAAATAGAAGAAAGCAAAGCATAGAAAGTAGAGTTAGAGTCCAAAATGGGCAGACAGGTCACAGTAACTATACTTTGACCCCTAAATACTGTAACATCTCAGATGTTTTTAAATGGTCAGCTATAAATTGGCACTTGCCATTGGTATTGCCTCTAACTCTACAAGGATTAAATCATATGCTGCTGAAGCTGTCAATTTTCAATAGTCCCTGAAAAAAGTTCAAGGTAGAGAGCAGAAAAGAGTCACTCTGTGCTCTCTAGTTAGATATTTTCAAGAGATGATTTTATGGGCACAGTTATTGCATATCCTTGTATCTAGATAAGCACTAAAACCCTTCATGGTGGCTTCTATTCCTTGTGACTAGTGGCAAACTTCTGCAAAAATATATGTGCTTGATCACATGCACTCCTTCTTTGCCAAAATTACATATACACTGAACTTTTGTCCTGTCTCTTTGCAACAGTTTCTCAGAGCTATCTGAAACACTGTATCCCAGGCTATAGTGTTCATTTTGCCCCAAATAAAACTTAACTCACAACTCTCAATTTGTGTATTTTATTTTAAACTGACATAGGTAATGAAGCATTATATAAGGACTTTCTTATCTTTTATGTCCAGAGGAGGGGGGAAATACTCCTAACACAGGTATTGATAGAAGAAATGGAAATATATTTTAAAAAATATCAACTATATGTAAACCAGTTATTTAATTTTTAAAGCATTTCGATTATTAAATATTTACCTATACGAGACCAGACCAACTATCTGACAAATGTCAGCATAATAAATACTGTTAAGGGAATGGTCATGGTCTAATGGGAATGCATTTCAGCTCTATTATACTGTATTTGAGTGACTCTGGGTCATTCTGAGTCTTTGACTTTTTAAAATGTTATAAAGTGGGTGGATAAAACCAAAAGCTCCACCTATTAGCCACAGGATACAAGAACAAAATTAGAAAATAATGTTAAAAAATAAGGATTAAAACCATGGGTGAACCCTCTGGGTAAGATAATCATGTAATCTTCTTAAGGATGATCATGCTGTTTTACAGACAAAGAAAAAGCAAAAAGTATTTTTATTTATTTATTTTTGCACCATTACATAAAATCCCAAGGAAAATGGAAGCATCAAATTCATTATGCTATGCTATGCTAAGTCTCTTCAGTCGTGTCCCACTCTGTGTGACCCCATAGACGGCAGCCACCAGGCTCCCCCGTCCCTGGGATTCTCCAGGCAAGAACACTGGAGTGGGTTGCCATTTCCTTCTCCAATGCATGAAAGTGAAAAGTGAAAGCGAAGTCGCTCAGTTGTGTCTGACTCTTAGCAACCCCATGGATTGCAGCCTACCAGGCTCTTCCATCCATGGGATTTTTCCAGGCAAAAGTACTGGAGTGGGGTGCCATTGCGATGTTCTAATTAAGAATGGATTTGTCAAACATCTAAAGCTGCTGCTGTTGCTAAGTAGCTTCAGTCCTGTCCGAGTCTATGCGACCCCATAGATGGCAGCCTACCAGGCTCCTCCATCCCTGGGATTCTCCAGGCAAGAATACTGGAGTGGGTTGTCATTTTCTTTTCCGATGCATGTATGCGAGAGAGCAAAAGAGATACAGATGTATAGAACAGACTTTTGGACTCTGTGGGAGAGGGAGAGGGTGGGATGATTTGGGAGAATGGCATTGAAACATGTATAATATCATATATGAAACGAATCTCCAGTCCAAGTTCGATGCATGATATTGGATGCTTGGGGCTGGTGCACTGAGACGACCCAGAGGGATGGTACCGGGAGGGGGTTCAGGATGGGGAACACGTGTATACCCGTGGCAGATTCATATTGATGTATGGCAAAACCAATACAATATTGTAAAGTAATTAGCCTCCAATTAAAATAAATTTATATTAGAAAGTGAAAAGTGAAAGTGAATTCGTTCAGTCGTATCCGACTCTTAGCAACCCCATGGACAGCAGCCTACCAGGCTCCTCCATCCATGGGATTTTCCAGGCAAGAGTACTGGAGTGGGTTGCCATTGCTTTCTAAACAAACATCTAATACTATGGAATAAATAGTAACAGCTTGTATTCATTTTTTATATCTGTGTCTCTTCTTTAGAACCAGAAGCACTTCACTATCCATTTAAAACCTCTATTTTAAGCCACACTAAGTACAATATTTATTAAATGTCTTCTTCCAGAAGCAAACTTAAAAGTGCTCAAAATTTGGAGGCATGGAACACCTGCTGCTGCTGCTGCTGCTAAGTCGCTTCAGTCGTGCCTGACTTTGTGCGACCCCATAGACGACAGCCCACCAGGCTCCCCCGTCCTTGGGATTCTCCAGGCAAGAACACTAGAGTGGGTTGCCATTTCCCTCTCCAATGCATGAAAGTGAAAAGGGAAAGTGAAGTCGCTCAGTTGTGTCCGATTCTAGCAACCCCATGGACTGCAGCCTACCAGATTCCTCTGTCCATGGGATTTTCCAGACAAGAGTACTGGAGTGGGGTGCCATTGCCTTCTCTGCATGGAACACCTAACTATTCCTTATTACCCTTTAGAGCTATCTGGGACTAAAGGACTTATTCACAACAAATACGCTTGTTCTAAAGGGAAAGAGGGGCTTCCCTGATGGCTCAGTGGTGAAGAATCTGCCTGCCAACGCAGGGGACATGATTTTGATCACTCGTCTGGGAGTTAACATCCCACATGCCACAGGGCAACTAAGTCAGGCACCACAACTGCTGAAACCCATGAAGCTAGAGCCCATGCTTTGCAACAAGAGAAGCATCACAGTGAGAAGCCCGCAAACTACAACTGGAGAGTAGCCCCTGCTCTCGGCATCTGGAGAAAGTCTGCGCAGCAATGAAGACCCAGCGAAGCCAAAACAAATGAATAAAGGCCATGCATCTCTACTTTTATATTCAGAGTAATGCCAGAGTTTACTTTTGAAATAAGCAAGCTATTTATTTATTTTTATTTATTGTTCTGGTTTTCATTGACAACACAGCACCACAGACAGCAGTCAGTAAGAGAAGCACCATCTGCAGTGACTTTGGAAGCAATCATAAAACAGAATAAAAGTTGATCTGTTCTTATCATTACGGTATTATTACTGTGAGTCAGTGCCTCAGGACAATTTCAGTGATGGAGTGCTTGCCCCTACTCAGGCAGGCCACTCTTACCAACCTCATTGTCCACCTGCTTGCTCTGTGCACTCTTGAATTGCATCGCCCTACAAATATACTTGGATTTGGAAATCCTCAGGTCTCTCAGTTTTACGTCAACAGGATGGGAACAGATTAAAACGTGTAATAACACCCAAGTAACTTAGAAGTAAAATTATGATGCTACTGTTTACATCATGATTAAATAAAAACATACAATTTCAGAAATAGAAGTTGTAGAATTAAAAAGAAACTATTAAGGTCCTATTAAATAAAACAGTCTACCAGTGGTGATGGTTTCTTATATTAAGTGTGCTTAATATATATTTTCTTATATTAAGTGACCAAAAAAGTTAAATATTCAGATAACTGGAAATCTGTATTATTCATTTGCTGTTCTATTTTTATATATTTGCAGTGACTCCTTCATTTCCAAAATGCAAGTATACACATTGTTATTTTACTGCAAAAGGTTGTTAGTACTCTCTAGCTACTTGGGATAATTTCAAGATCCTTTATTATCTTACATTTTCAGAATACTTAGAAAGCTGGAATAAAACACTGAAGGCCTAGGGCACACAGGCCTTGTCTAAGAAGGGATTTCATGATGAAGAATTTGCATGGACATTGTAATTAAAATGCACCACATCATTTGAAAAGCAGCTGCAGAAAAATGTGCATGTCCCTTTAAATAGTTACTCTCAATTGTAAAAGGGAATTCCAGAGGCTGATGCTGAATTTGTTGTTGTTGTTCAGTCACTAAGTCATATCCAACCCTTTGTGACCCCTTGGATTGCAGCACACCAGGCTTCTCTGATCTTCACTATCTCCCAAGTTTGCTCAAACTCAAGTCCACCGAGTCGATGATGCCATCCATCCATCTCATCCTCTGTTGCCACATTCTCCTGCCGTCAATCTTTCCCAGCATCAGGGTCTTTTCCAATGAGTTGGCTCTTTACATCAGGAGGCCAAAGTATTGGAGCTTCAACTTCTTCAGTATCAGTGCTTCTGTTGCAAAGTCCTTCTGTTGAAAAGTTTCTAGGCCCTAATCAGACTTTCAAACCTGGGGATCCAACAAAGGGACTTAGGATGTCCAGGGAATCTGACTTGGAAGGGCAGAGGGATTTGATGACAGAACTTCCACAGCACTGGGGGAAGCAGAGACTCTTGGAGAGTACAAACAAAACCTTGTGAGCACCAAGACCCAGGGGAAAGAAGCAGTGATCCCCCAGGAGATGCTGATTCAGGCATTTCTAAATACCTGGCAGACTATGGTGGTTAACTTCTTCAACAGAAACAGAATTTATAATTTGTCATTATCTATTGTTGGTGTAGAATGGCATTTGTCCTACTAAATTTGGAGCATAAAGACCATTTTTATAGTTGTTAGATTTAAAAAATACTCAACTCAACTCTACCTAGATGAAGACTGATGTGGGCGTATGATGTTTTCAATAAGAACAAGAGAAAATTCTTCTTTATGGTCACTTAGTGACCTTAAGTTATTTTAGTATAAAGGAAAAAAATTATAAATGACAGATATTTATTTTTCATTTGTCACATTGCTGGTCTAATTTAACTTCAATATATTGCTTTCTCCCTTAAATTCTATCTTGTTAATTTACATTTATTTTTAAAAAATATTTATCCAGTTTGCATTTCCTTTCACTTTTCTTGCACAGTGTTCTTATACTGACATCCTTACTGCTTTTCCTGGGATGTTGGAAGATCAGAAAAAAGACATAAGATGTCTGGATCTTAAACAAGTTTAATTATACTCTTGTTTTCTCAATGAAATGGACTATAAACAATCAAATTACATGAAAGGACACAACGTCTCTGGTAGTTGGGAGGAAGTTTTATTTTTAATATTTTTAAAAAGGATGAATTTTTAAATTCTATTTTTAATTGGAGAATAATTGCTTTACAATGTTATGTTGGGTTCTGCCATCTGTCAACATGAGTGAGCCATAGGTATAGATATGTCCTTTCCCTCTGGAACATCCCTCCCACTTCCCACCCCATCCCACTCCTCTAGATTGTCATGAAGCACTGGATTTGAGCTCCCTGCATAATACAGTAAATTTCCACTGGCTATCTTATTTTATACATGATAATGTATATGTTTCAATGCCACTCCCTTAATCCATTCTGCCTCACACCAGTCAGAAAGGACATCATCAAAAAATCTACAAACAATAAAGCCCAGAAAGGGTGTGGAGGAAAAGGAATCCTCTTGCACTGTTAGTGGGAATGCATATTGATACAGCCACTAGGGAGGAGTATGGAGATTCCTTAAAAACCTAGGAATAAAATTGACGTATGACTCAAAATTCCACTACTGGGCATATACTCTGAGGAAATCACAATTGACATAGACACATGTACCCCAGTGTTCATCAAAGCTCTGTTTATGATAGCCAGGACATGGAAACAATTTAACTCTCCATCCATAGATGAATGGGCAAAGAAGTTGTGATACATATACACAGTGGAATATTATTCAACCATAAAAATGTGGAGATATTTTAAATTTATATAATCACAGTATTAAAGTCTAAGATCTGTAATTTATTCTTTTTTCAAGCAGACTTTGGTTTGCATTTTGTTTTGCCTTCCTGAGTTTTTCAACATACATTATTCTTTTTAGAGAAGATTCAGACTCACAGGAAAATTGAGAGGAAGGTATAGGATTTCCCCATATATTCTGCATCACTAAAAAGGCAGAACCTCCCTCATAATCAACATTCCCCACCTGAGTGGTACATATTTTGCAATTCATGAAGCTACAATGACCTACCATAGTCACTCAAGGTCCATAGATTTCCCATCATTCACTCTTAATTTTGTGGATCACAATAAACTGTGGAAAATTCTGAAAGAGATGGGAATACCAGACCACCTGATCTGCCTCTTGAGAAATTTGTATGCAGGTCAGGAAGCAACAGTTAGAACTGGACATGGAACAACAGACTGGTTCCAAATAGGACAAGGAGTTCGTCAAGGCTGTATATTGTCACCCTGTTTATTTAACTTATATGCAGAGTACATCATGAGAAATGCTGGACTGGAAGAAACACAAGCTGGAATCAAGATTGCTGGGAGAAATATCAATAACCTCAGATATGCAGATGACACCACCCTTATGGCGAAAGCGAAGAGGAACTCAAAAGCCTCTTGATGAAAGTGAAAGTGAAGACTGAAAAAGTTGGCTTAAAGCTCAACATTCAGAAAACGAAGACCATGGCTTCTGGTCCCATCACTTCATGGGAAATAGATGGGAAAACAGTGGAAACAGTGTCAGACTTTATTTTTCTGGGCTCCAAAATCACTACAGATGGTGACTGCAGCCATGAAATTAAAAGACGCTTACTCCTTGGAAGGAAAGTTATGACCAACCTAGATAGCATATTCAAAAGCAGAGACAGTACTTTCCCAACAAAGGTTCGTCTAGTCAAGGCTATGGTTTTTCCAATGGTCATGTATGGATGTAAGAGTTGGACTGTGAAGAAGGCTGAACGCTGAAGAATTGATGCCTTTGAACTGTGGTGTTGGAGAAGACTCTTGAGAATCCCTTGGACTGCAAGGAGATCCAACCAGTCCATCCTAAAGGAGATCAGCCCTGGAATTTCTTTGGAAGGAATGATACTAAAGCTGAAACTCCAGTACTTTGGCCACCTGATGCGAAGAGTTGACTCACTGGAAAAGACTCTGATGCTGGGAGGGGTTGGGGGCAGGAGGAGAAGGGGATGACAGAGGATGAGATGGCTGGATGGCATCGCTGACTCGATGGACGTGAGTCTGAGTGAACTCCGGGAGTTGGTGATGGACAGGGAGGCCTGGCGTGCTGCGATTCATGGGGTCGCAAAGAGTCGAACACGACTGAGAGACTGATCTGATCTGATCTGAGTTCCGTTGAATATGTAATGACTGATTCAAATATATACTTTTTATGGCTGAGCAATATTCTATTGTATATATGTACCATGACTTCTTTATCCATTCCTCTGTCTATGGACATCTAGATTGCATCCATGTCCTTCAGTTTAGTTCAGTTCAGTTGCTCAGTCATGTCTGACTCTTTGCAGCTCCAAGGATTGCAACATGCCAGGCTTCCCTGTCCATCACAAACTCCTGGAACTTGCTCAGACTCATATCCATTGAGTTGGTGATGTCATCTAACTGTCTCATCCTCTGTCATCCATTCTCCTCCTGCCTTCAATCTTCCCCAGCATCAGGGTCCATTACAAGGAGACAATTCTTCACATCAGGTGGTCAAAGTATTGGAGCTTCAGCTTCAGCATCAGTCCTTCCAATGAATATTCAGGATTCATCTCCTTTAGGATTAGTTGGTTTGATCTCCCTGCTGTCCAAGAGACTCTCAAGAGTTTTCTCCAACACCACAGTTCAAAAGCATTAATTCTTTGCCCCTCAGTTTTCTTTGTGGTCCAACTCTCACATCCTTACATGACTGCTAGAAAAATCATAGCCTTGAATAGATGGACCTTTGTCAGTAAAGTAATGACTCTGCTTTTTTTTTTTTTTAGATTTTATTTATTTTTTACTTTTTCCAATTTTATTTTCTTTTTATTATTATTTTTATTACTTTACAATGTTGTATTGGTTTTGCCATACATCAACATGCATCTGTCACAGGTGTACACGTGTTCCCCATCCTGAACCCCCCTCCTACCTCCCGCCCCATACCATCCCTCTGGGTCATCCCAGTGCACCAGCCCCAAGCTTCCTGTATCCTGCATCGAACCTGGACTGGTGATATTCGTTTCTTACATGATATTATACATGTTTTAATGCCATTCTCTGAAATCATCCCCCTCTCCCTCTCCCACAGAGTCCAAAAGACTGTTCTATATATCTGTGTCTCTTTTGCTGTCTCGCATACAGGGTTGTCATTACCATCTTTCTAAATTCCATATATATGCTTTAGTATACTGTATTGGTGTTTTCATCCACCTCATTAGAACTGATTCAAATGTATTCTTTTTAATGGCTGAGTAATACTCCATTATGTATATGTACACAGCTTTCTTATCCATTTATATGCTGATGGACATTTAGGTTGCTTCCACGTCCTGGCTATTATAAATAGTGCTGCGATGAACATTGGAGTACAAGTGTCTCTTTCAATTCTGGTTTCCTCAGTGTGTATGCCCAGCAGTGGGATTGCTGGGTCATATGGCAGTTCTATTTCCAGTTTTTTAAGGAATATCCACACTGTTCTCCATAGTGGCTGAACTAGTTGCATTCCCACCAACAGTGTAAGAGGGTTCCCTTTTCTCCACATCCTCTCAAGCATTTATTGCTTGTAGACTTTTGGATCGCAGACATTCTGACTGGTGTGAAATGGTACCTCATTGTGGTTTTGATTTGTATTTCTTTGATAATGAGTGATGTTGAGCATCTTTTCATGTGTTTGTTAGCCATCTGTGTGTCTTCTTTGGAGAAATGTCTAGTTCTTTGGCCCATTTTTTGATTGGGTCGTTTATATTTCTGGAATTAGCTGCAGGAGTTGCTTGTATATTTTTGAGATTAGTTGTTTGTCAGTTGCTTCATTTGTTATTATTTTCTCCCATTCTGAAGGCTGTCTTTTCACCTTGCTAAAGACTCCACCAGAAAATTACTAGAGCTAGTCAATGAATATAGTAAATTTGCATGATATAAAATCAACACACAGGAATCCTTTGCATTCCTATACACTAATAATGAGAAAATAGAAAGAGAAATTAAGGAAACAATTACATTCACCATTGCAATGAAAAGAATAAAATAGTTAGGAATATATCTACCTAAAGAAACGAAAGGCCTATATATAGAAAACTATAAAACACTGATGAAAGAAATCAAAGAGAACACTAATAGATGGAGAAATATACCATGTTCATGGATCGGAAGAATCAATATAGTGGAAGTGAGTATATTACCCAAAGCAATCTGTAGACTCAATGCAATCCCTATCAAGCTACCAACGGTATTCTTCACAGAGCTAGAACAAATAATTTCACAATTTGTATGGAAATACAAAAGACCTCGAATAGCCAAAGCAATCTTGAGAAAGAAGAATGGAACTGGAGGAATCAACCTGCCTGACTTCAGGCTCTACTACAAAGCCACAGTCATCAAGACAGTATGGTACTGGCACAAAGACAGAAGATCAATGGAACAAAATAGAAAGCCCAGAGATAAATGCACTCACCTATGGACACCTTATCTTTGACAAAGCAGGCAAGAATACACAATAGAGAAAAGACAATCTCTTTAACAAGTGATGCTGGGAAAACTGGTCAACCACTTGTAAAAGAATGAAACCAGAACACTTTCTAACACCATACACAAAAATAAACTCAAAATGGATTAAAGATCTAAACATAAGACCAGAAACTATAAAACTCTTAGAGGAGAACATAGGCAAAACACTCTCCGACATACATCACAGCAGGATCCGCTAGGACCCACCTGGCAGAATATTGGAAATAAAAGCAAAAATAAACAAATGGGATCTAATTAAAATTAAAAGCTTCTGTACAACAACAAAAAAATCTATAAGCAAGGTTAAAAGACTCTGCTTTTTAAAATGCTGTCTAGGTTGGTCACAGCGTTTCTTCCAAGAAGCAAGCGTCTTTTAATTTCATGGCTGCAGTCACCATCTGCAGTGATTCTGGAGCCAAAGAAAATAGAATCTCTCTCTGTTTCATTGTTTTACAATCTATTTGCCATGAAATGATGGGGTGGGATGCCGTCTTTGTTTTCTGAATGCTGAGTTTTAAGCAAGCTTTTTCCCTCTCATCTTTCACTTTCATCAAGAGGCTCTTTAGTTCCTCTTTGCTTTCTGCCATAGGGTGGTGTCATCTGCATATCTGAGGTTATTGATATTTCTCTGCGCAATCTTGATTCCAGTTTGTGCTTCATCCAGCCTAGCGTTTTTCATGATGTACTCTGCACAAAGTTAAATAAGCAGGGTGACAATATACAGCGGTGACATACTCCTTTCCCGATCTGGAAACAGTCTATTGTTCCATGTCTGGTTCTAACTGTTGCATTTGACCTACATACAGATTTCTCAGAAGGCAGATAAGGTGGTCTGGCATTTCCATCTCTTTACAAATTTTCCACAGTTTGTTGTGATCCACACAGTCAAAGGCTTTAAGGTAGTCAATGAAGCAGAAGCCTTACTGGAATTCTCTTGCTTTTTCTATGATCTGGCAGATGTTGGCAAGTTGATCTCTAGTTTCTCTAGCTTTTTTAAATCCAACTTGAGCATCTGGAAGTTCTTGGTTCACATACTATTGAAGCCTAGCTTCAAGAATTTTGAGCATTTCTTTGCTAGCATGTGAGATGAGTGTAATTGTATGGTAGTTTGAGCATTCTTTGAAATTACCTTTGTTTGGGACTAGAGTGAGAACAGACCTTTTCCCGTCCTGTGGCCACTGCTGAGTTTTTCAAGTTTGCTGACATATTGAGTACAGCACTTTCACAGCATCATCTTTTAGGATTTGAAATAGCTCAACAGGAATTCCATCACCTCCACTAGCTTTGTTCTTATTGATGCTTCCTAAGGAAAACTTGACTTCACACTCCAGGATGTCTGGCTCTAGATGTATGATCATACCACCATTGTTATCTGGGTCACTAAGATCTTTTTTTTATAGTTCTTCTGTGTATTCTTGCCACCTCTTCTTAATATTTTCTGCTTCTGTTAGGTCTGTACCATTTCTGTCCTTCATTGTACCCATCTTTGCATGAAATGTTCCCTTGTTATCTCTGATTTTCTTGAAGAGATTTTTAGTCTTTCTGTTTGTATTTTCCCATTCTATGGTAGGGGTGATGGTGGTGATGACAGCTTCCTTCAACAGGGCTTATGCCAGGACTGTTGTGTTCAGTGCCCCAACAGAGCAGCAGGCCACATCTTTGCCAGAATCTCCTGGCCACTCACAGGCATGTCTGGCTGTGTCTTTTGTGGGGGTCATTGCTTCTTTCTCCTGGGTCCTGGAACACACAAGGTTTTGTTTGTGTCCTCCAAAGTCTGTTTCCCCAGTGCTATGTAACATTTGGAGGCTCTATGGTGGGGTTAATGGTGACCTCCTCCAAGAGGGCTTATGCCATACCTACCCAACAGTATTGCATAGGAACCTGGAATGTTAGGTCCATGAATCAAGGTATATTGGAAGTGGTCAAACAGGAGATGGCAACAGTGATGTTGACATTTTAGGAATCAGTGAATTAAAATGGACTGGAAAGGGTGAATTTCACTCAGATGACCATTATCCATTTCTGTGGTGAAGAATCTCATAGAAAAAATGGAATAGCCCTCATAGTCAACAGAAGTGTCTGAAATGCAGTACTTGGATGCAATCTCAAAAATGAAGATGATCTCTGTTTGTTTCCAAGGAAAGACATTCAGTATCACAGTAATCCAAGTCAATGCCCCGACCAGTAATGTTGAAGAAGCAGGAGCTGAATGGTTCTATGAAGACCTATAAGAACTTCTAGAACTAACACCCCCCAAAAGCTCTCCTTTTCATTATAGGGGACTGGAATGCAAAAGTAGGAAGTCAAGAAACACCTGGAGTAACAGGCAAATTTGGCCTTGGAGAACAAAATAAAGCAGGGCAAAGACTAATAGAATTTTGCCAAGAGAATACACTGGTCATAGCAAGCACCCACTTTCAACAACACAAGAGAAGACTCTACGAGTCTACACATGGGCATCACCAGATGGTCAATACCAAAATCAGATTAAGTATATTCTTTGCAGACAAAGATGAAGAAGCTCTAAACAGGCAGCAAAAACAAGACCACAAACTGACTGCAGTCCAGCATGAACTCCTTATTGCTAAATTCAGACTTAAACTGAAGAAAGTAGGGAAAACCACTAGACCATTCATGTATGACCTAAATCAAATCCCTTATGATTGTACAGTGGAAGCGACAAACAGATTTAAGGGATTAGATCTGATAGACAAATTGCCTGAAGAACTATGAACGGAGGTTCCTGACATAGTACAAGAGGCAGTGATCAAGACCATCCCCAAGAAAAAGAAATGCAAAAAGGCAAAATGGTTGTCTGAGGAGACCTTAAAAATAACTTAGAAAAGAAGAGAAGTGAAAGGCAAAGGACAAAAGGAAAGATATACCCATTTGAATGCAGAGCTCCAAGAAATAGCAAGGAGATATAAGAAAGCCTTCTTCAGAGATCAATGCAAAGAAATAGAAGAAAACAATAGACTAAGAAAGACTAGAGATCTCTTCAAGAAAATTAGAGATACCAAAGGACTATTTCATGCAAAGACAGGCACAATAAAGAACAGAAATGGTATGGACCTAACAGAAGCATAAGATATGAAGAAGAGGTGGCAAGAATACACAGAAGAACTATACAAAAAAGATTTTAATGACCCAGATAACCATGATGGTGTGATCACTCACCTAGAGCCAGACATCCTGGAATGCAAAGGCAAGTGGTCCTTAGGACACATCGGTATGAACAAAGCTGATGGAGTTGATGGAATTCCAGTTGAGCTATTTCAGATCCAAAAGATGATGCTGTTAAAGTGATACACTCAATATGCCAACAAATTTGGAAAAGTCAGCAGTGGCCACAGGACTAGAAAAAGTCAGTTTTCATTTCAATCCCAAAAAAAGGCAATGCCAAAGAATGTTCAAAGTACTACACAACTGCACTCATCTCGCATGCTGGCAAAGTAATGCTCAAACAGGCTTCAACAGTACATGAACCAAGAACTTCCAGATGTTCAAGTTGGATTTATAAAAGCCAGCAGAACCAGAGATTCAGCAGAAGCAAAGAGGAACTAAAGAGCCTCTTGATGAAAGTGAAAGAAGAGAGTGAAAAAAATTGCCTTAAAACCCAACATTAAGAAATCTAAGATTATGGCATCTGGTCCCATCACTTCATGGCAAATATATTGGGAAGCAATGAAAACAGTGAAAGACTTTATTTGGGGAGGGCTCCATAATCACGGCAGATGGTGACTGCAGCCATGAAATTAAAATACGCCTGCTCCTTGGAAGAAAAGCTGTGACCAACCTAGACAGCATATTAAAAAGCAGAGTTTACTTTGCTAATAAAGATACATCTTGTAAAAGCTTTGGTTTTTCCAATAACCATGTATGGTATGAAAGATGGACCATAAAGAAAGCTGAGCACCAAAGAACTGATGTTTTTGAACTGTGGTGTTGGAGAAGACTGTTGAGAGTCCCTTGAATTGCAAAGAGACCCAACTAGTCAATTCTAAAGGAAATCAGTCCTGAGTATTCAATAGAAGGACTGATGTTGAATCTGAAACTCCAATATTTGTCCACCTGATGCAAAGAACTGTCTCTTTGGAAAAGCCTCTGAACTAGGTGAGATTGAAGGTAGAAGAAGGGGACGACAGAGGATGACAAGGTTGGATTGCACTACCAACTTGATGGACATGAGTTTGAGTAAGCCCCGGGAGTTGGTGATGGACAGGAAAGCCTGGTGTGGTTCAGTCCATGGAGTCGCAAACAGTCAGACATGACTGAGTGACTGAGTTCACTGAATGACTCAGTTAAACTGAATTGAGAGACAGCTTACTCTTTCAAAACTCCACTATTCAGACGTTTACTAAACCTAAAATTTTATTTTAAAGTCTTGACAAGTGTGAATGTATGTTTCTTTAGTTGCATTTGGAGGAAATGCTGATATAATAGGCATTTTTAGAGGCATACAGTGTACTAAATTATATGCTAACCATTCTCTTGCATTATCTAATTTAATTTAAAAACATCTTTCAGCAAGGTTCAAATGCTTTCTCATAGTTACAAGTGATGGAAGAGAGGTAAGCATTAAGATATTTCATCCCTACTTTTTCTGTGCTATAGTATTTACATATGCAAATCGAATGTATTTGTTCAAAAGGTTTTATTATTCCAGTTAGTGACTATCTACATTTTTTTTTTTTCTGTAGGGTAATGCAAGTGTTTTAGAGTTGACCTAATTTTCAAAGATTCATGATGCTGCAACTATAGTAGTACATAGGAAGTTTACTTGGTCATCATTTCAAAGTCTGTAGAGTCTTTTTCATATGAAAGTGTCCTATATGCAGTTTAAATTTTCTGTGTGAATATAATTGATTGATCACACTCAACTATTTTCTCTTCTAAAATCCCAATAAAATAATAACATATCATTAAAAGTTGAATAAATGTATGTTGAATAAATCTAATACAATGATAGCTTATGGTGACCAATGTTGGATTCTTGATCTCCAAAGAAGATTTAACTTCAGGACCAGGGACCACGCTTGATCACTCAAGAGCTTTTATATAGCAGAGTTTTCTTAAAGTGGAAAGGGGGCAGGGAAAGCTTCTGACATAGACATCAGAAGGGGGATGGAGAGTATCCCCCTCACTAGTGTTAACAACGGAGTTATGTATTTTTATAATTGGTTATTTTGATAAATCAAAAGAATGTGTCAAGGTTGTAAAGGTCTTACTAGATCCACTCCCACAATATACATTTTAAGATAAAAGGATATGTCAGAAGATTTTCAAGAAGGAGAAACATGTCCTTAAGCAGGATATATTACTGTTATAATCTTTACTAAGGAATGAAAAAAGAAACATTTGTCCTTTCTTCCTCCTTAAGAATTCCAGACCCCATCTCCTCCTTGAGAGCCCCAGACCACTTTCTCCTCCTCAGGGACCCTGGACTTCTTATCAACCTGCCTAGGAATTGACTCAATAAGAAGGATTGCATGAACAATTTCAGTTAAATCAGACCATGGTAGTTGTATATTATATCAAGATGAAATTCAGATATTTTCCCCTGGACAGAAGTCTTCATATGACATTAACCTGGTTAGCAAATAATAGTGATAAAAACAAGAAGAAAAGAGAGAAAGCAGATGGACTTCAAGGAAGTTGCAGGCTATTGAATCAGATTGACCTTCATAGGAGGCCCATGGAGCAGTTCACCTAGTGGTAATGAAAATGAAATCTATATTTAGCAAGGTCAGCAGCTGTCACCTCACTCTGAGCTTTAAGAAGTCTGATGATACACATGTGACTCACACTTAGAAGAGGATCCTCTAGTGGCACAGTGTTAAAGAATCTGCCTGCCAATCCAGGAGTCATGGGTTAGATTCCTGGGTCAGGAAGATCCCCTGGAGAAGGGAATGACAACTCACTTCAGTACTCTTGCCTGGAGAATCCCATGGACAGAGGAACCTGATGGGCTACAGTCCATGAGGTCACAAGAAGTTGGACAAGATTTGGCAACTAAATAACAGCAACAACAAGTTGTATATAGGAGTAGTAACCAAGGCACCAGGTCATGAAAGATTTGGTCCAGAATGTTCCTAAACCATGATACAGCTCAGAAAGCAGAAACCCATGTATGGCAAAACCAACTCAATATTGTTAAGTAATTAGCCTCCAATTAAAATAAATAAATTTATATTAAAAAACAAACAAACAACAACAACAAAAACCTCAAGGATGCCAGATGGGAATCAAAAACATAGTAGTAAATTCAAAAGGATTGTTGAAATGCTTCATAGGAGGGATTTTGTTCCCTCTCAGACTCACACACTGCATGACATTCCAGTAATAACTCCCAAGTAGGATAACTTAAGAGTTTGTCCCTGGAAAATGTAACAGTTCCAAGGAAAGTGATGTGAGTGGTGGCATTCAGGCTTCCCTTTGAAACCTCACTTCTAGTCTTCCCTATTAAAGCCAAGATGAAGGTGCATACTGAAAGCTGCCAACCGGCCTTTTACTTCCTTATACTTATGTCGGAATAAGGAGTAAAACACCTCTTAACATCTGATTTAATTTATCACCATGTGTTAGCAGATGCAAAATATTACGCATAGAATGGGTGAACCACAAGACCCTACTGTATAACACAGGGAACTACATTGAACATCCTGTGATAAACCAGACTAGAAAAGAATATAAAGAAGAATATACACATGTGTATAACTTAATCACTTTCCTGTATGGCAGAAATTAATACAACATTTTAAATAAACTATATTTCAATAAAAAATTTAAAAACATCACTATGAAAAATTACCCCAGGAAACAGATAATAAAAGTGATATAAAGAATAGAAAGCAAAAACAAAAAGATATCCTAATGTATGCTCAGAGAAATGTGAGAGCCATTGCATCCATAAAAATAACAAAGAACCAATCAGGGAATAAACCAAATAAACAAAAATTATAAATAAATTTTCAAAATAAAATTTAAAATTTGTCCAGTGACCTTGGAAAACATAATCAAGGAAGCTTTCCAAAAGTTTTAAATAAAATTCAGAAAAATAAAATATCAAAGAGATGCACAGTATCAATATATAAGGCCACATATCTGAATAATAATTAATATCTCTGTTCTAGAGATATAAAATGTCAGAAAATTGCATAAGCTTTTACCACCAAAAAGCAATAACTTACTTAAGAGTTGTAGTACAGATGGGTCCACTAAAGGACCTGGTTAATGAATGAAAAACAAGCTCACCAGAGTATAAGTTCCCAAAATTTTAAAATGCTAACTGTAAGGAAAGAAGTTAAGACATCCAGAGAAGAAAAATAAAGTAATTTAGAAAGTTTAACAGTGGAATAAAGAGGTGTGTATGTGACTCCATGGACTGTAGCCCTTCAGGTTCCTCTTTCCATGGGATTTTCCAGGCAAGGATACTGGAGTGGGTAGCCATTCCTTTCTCCAGGGGATCCTCCTGACCCAGGGATTGAAATCAAATCTCCTGCATTGCAGGCATGTTCTTTAATATCTCACCACCAGGCTGGCTGTAACAACATTAACTAATTGACAAAATCACAGGTACAATGATAGTTCCAAGACTGACCATAAAAAGCCAAAAGGGGTAGGGGCCAGTTCCTGGAATTCCCTGCTCCTTCTCCAAAATAGTTTGAATAATCTTCCCACTCACTGGCCTATAAAATTGCCCAGCCTCTAAATACTAACCAGCCCCTCACCTCAGGGTGATCTTGCCTTCTGAGATGAACCATACTCTATCTGTGGATATCTAAGTGTGTATCTCTTTTAATAAACCTGCTTTGCCTTTACTATGGCTTGAGTTCTTGAGTTCTTTCCTATCAGAAGCCAAAGACCCTCACTTGGTGGCCCATCCCTGGGACTCACTGAGGACCTAGGATGTGGCCATCCTCTCATGCCCTATTTTCCTACAACTTAAATACATCATCAATACTAAAATGTATTGATAAGTAGGATTGCAATGATGTTGGGGTATGTTATTCTGCTTTCTATTTCTCTCTCTCACTCTGTTTCTAAGGAAACCTGAAAAGCTAGATAAAATCCATGTGTTTAAATCCACCAGGAAATAGCAAAGAGCTAACAAGACAGTGATGAATTACAGAGCAAGATGCCAGAATGTGTGCTTTGTGGCCACAAACAATGTGCTAAAATATTAATCTCAAGCTGAATAAATTAGACAGGGTTAAAAACTGCAAGTTTATTTTCTATTTAAGGTCAGCAATCTCCACTTTTGACCCTTTTGAGGTTTTTATTTTTCCCATTTCATTTCACAGGTCTCCAAGCTATTGATTTCCAGTCACTTTCCATAATTCTAAAAGCTGTTTCCTAAACTAAGAGAAGGTCAATTGATCAGAAAATTATTTAAACACACTCAAGACGTTCTAGTTTTATTTCTTTAAATATATGCACTTTAATAAGTTGGCCCCTTTAGATTTGCATGTTGGACAACCACGAATTATAGGAGATTATTCCTAGAGTGAAAAAGAAAACACTCTCAGGTCCTCCATCCCATTTTCAGAGAATAACCTTCACAATTATTTAGGGAAGTACATCAAGCTGCTGCTCCCCAACCTTCTGGTGGAGCCCTTTAAACTTGGGTCACAGATAACTGGTTCATGTGGACACTCCTCAAGTCAGGCCAACCAGAATCCTGCCCAGGTTGTCTCTTAGTAAGATTCCAACTCAGTAGGTAAGACATTTTAAAGTACCAGAATGTAAACCTGTGTTCTTCTGACTGCCTTATTTTGGTTTGTGGTTTGAAATAAATAAATAAATCAGCTTGACTGCATAAAATAAGAATGAGGCAAACACTCAGAAGGAAGGAGAATAGGAAAAAAAAGAGAGAATTCCAATAGAAATTGACTCAATTCTGATTTTTCCAGATTCTTAACTATTTCCTTGGTCTATGATTATGCACAATATTTTGTAATGTTATTAATATCTTTGCCTCCTTTCTAAATTGACTTGACTTGCTTTTGTGTGCTCATAAAAAAGAGTCAAGTATTTCAAAGTTTTAGATAGGACAATAATATCCTATAAGCTCAACTTTAACCAATGCAGTAATTAATGTTACATATATCTTTTATATAGGAAGTTCTTCAGAAATGGACAATATTTACCCTAAAGCTCAGAAGTACAATATGGGATATTATTTTAATTATATCAAAAGAGGAAATAAAAAGACCTCTATAATTAATGACTCAGATAACTGATGGTGTGATCACTCACCTAAAGCCAGACATCCTGGAAGGCAAAGTTAAGTGGGCCTTAGGAAGCTTCACTACAAACAAAGCTAGGGCAGGTGATGAATTTCCAGCTGAGCTATTTTAAATCCTAAAAGATGATACTTCACTCAGTATACCACAAAGTGGCCACAGGACAAGAAAGGGAATGCCAAAGAATGTTAAAACAACTGCACAATTGCACTCATCTCACCCGCCAGCAAGGTAATGCTCAAAATTCTCCAAGTCAGGCTTCAACAGTACATGAACCAAGAACTTCTGGATGTTCAAGCTGGATTTAGAAAACACAGGGGAGATCAATTGCCAACATCCATTGGATCATAGAAAAAGCAAAAGAGTTCCAGAAAATCATCTACTTTGGCTTTACTGACTATGCCAAAGCCTTTGACTGTGTGGATCACAACAAAGTGTGGAAGATTCTCAAAGACATGGGAATACCAGGCCACCTTACCTGCCTCCTGAGAAATCTATATGTAAGTCAAGACACAACAGTTAGAACTCATCATGGAACAACAGAGTGGTTCCAAATTGGAAAAGGAGTATGTTAGGGCTGTATATTGTCACCCTATTTATTTAACTTATATATAGAGTACATCATGCAAAATGCTGGACTACATTAAGCACAAGTTGGAATCAAGATTGCCAGGAGAAATATCAATAACCTCAGATATGCAGATGACATCACTCTTATGGCAGAAAGTGAAGAGGAACTAAAGAGCCTCTTGATGAAAGTGAAAAAAGAGAGTGAAAAAGCTGGATTAAAACTCAACATTCAAAAAACAAAGATTATGGCATCTGGTCCCATCACTTCATGGCAAATAGCTGGGAAAACAGTAGAAACAGTGATAAACTTTATTTCCTTGGACTCCAAAATCACTGCAGATGGTGACTGCAACCATGAAATGAAAAGATGTTTGCTCTTTGGAAGAACAGCTATGACCAACATAGACAGCATATACTTTGCTGACAAAGGGCCGTCTAGTCAAAGTTATGGTTTCTCCAGTAGTCTTGTATGGATATGAGAACTGGACCAAAAAGAAAGCTGAGCAGTGAAGAACTGATGCTTTTGAACTGTGTTGTTGAAGACTCCTCTTGAGATCCCTTGGACTGCAAGGAGATCAGATCAGTCAGTCTTAAAGGAATTCAGTCCTGAATATTCATTGGAAGGACTGATGCTGAAGCTCCAATACTTTAGCCACCTGATATAAAGAACTGACTCATTAGAAAAGACCCTAATGCTGGGAAAGATGGAAGGCAAGAGGAGAAGGGGATGACAGAAGGTAAGATGGTTGGATGCCATCACCGACTCGATGGACATGAGTCTGAGCAAGCTCCAGGATTTGGTGATGGACATGGAAGCCTGGAATGCTGCAGTCCATGAGGTTGCAAAAAGTTGAACACGACTGAATGATTGAACTGAACTAATACTTATTATTATCAGAAATGCTTTTTCATTTAATATTTTTATATGTCAAGAATCTCTATGTTGACTTATATTCTGTTTCTCTAGTCATGATTTGCCTTATTGTACTTTATAAAATTAGCAAAATACACACTTCCATAAAATAGTTTAAAATAACTAGTTCTGATATTTCAGTCCCTGAATATTGGCTCCTAGTGTTCCAAATTACAAAATTCATTCACAAAACCCGAGATATAATGTCAAAGGTACATGAACAATTATCTGTGACATTTCATTTGTAGTTAAGTCTACAAATTGTTCATGATGAAGTCTTGAGGAAGATGCTTAAATGTCAAATACAAGGCTTCTGGTTTCCCTATTAATTCTTCTTCTCTGACTCATACTTTTTAATATTTGCTATCTTCTACCATTTGACATTTGACACTTTAAACTTTTAATTCAGATTTAGGGATACAGAAAGATAAAAGAACAGTGCATACATTGAGAATTGACCAAAAAATCTAAGATGAATGTATTGTTAGGTCATAATTTGATTCCTTCAGTCTCAACTATCAAAGGAAATACAAAACAATCAACTGAGTTTTAAAATATATAATGAAAAAATTCTATTGATATTCACAATTCAATTGGAATATGGCTTTTTAACTTGTTTCCCTAGCTTTAAACATTTATTGTGGAAGTCACATTTCACTGGCTAACAGATAGTTTGGTAAAATTAATTGCTGCTGAAACATTAAGTATTTTTGACAATCACCATCTAATGTCCATCTCAGAAAAATGGCATGCCTGCCTAATTTCTGGACAATGAAAATTCATTATTTTATTAAGATTATTCTGTTAATAGCTTCCCAAGTTAAGGATGGAGACACCTGTAATGTTCTAGAACAGAAAAGAATAGCTTTATGCTTTTACACCTTGCTAAATTTATTATAGGTATTTACTTCAAAATCAATCAAAATCCTATTTTAGAGAGTATTAAAGAAAATAATTTGTAAGTGTATATAAGAAATATAAAATATCTTATATATGTATATGACATTTTGATTCAGTGATTAACAGTTTATGTTAATAATTTAGTACAATAGTCTTTGCACTTGAAAAAATAAGGCTTATTTTATCACATATACTAAATTATTTCTAATAAGCTAATATTCTAAATGTAAAAATAAAATATAATAAGAATCCTTAGAATTGAGGAGAAAGTTTTAAGCAAGATAGGAAAACCAGAATTTATAAAGAAAAAGAATGTCAGATAGACTCCATAAGTATTAGAAATTTCAACACGATAATGTTCACACTAAGCAAAGCCAAAAGACAAATGAAAGATTGCAGAAGACTACTTGCTTCATATGATAGCAGAAAAAAAGCATAAAGTCACCCCCACACAGAGAAATGCTCAAATTAATCAGAAAACATCCAGCAAACAAAACAAAGAAAAACCTGGAAATTCATTACTGCTGTGGCAGAAGCTTTAAACCTCAATTTCAAAACGCACAAATAAAATATCTAGTATTTTAAAATGTAGATGTAAAAATGTATTTGCACACACACATTTCTTAGTATATTTGGTAATTTTCTTAAAGGTCTCAGATTTCACTATTTTCAGTTTCTCCTTTTGTTTTCCTCTCTACATATCTCTTTTTCCCCCCTTATAATTCTCCTCAGTTCTATTTCAGCATTGGCAATTCCTTTGTTTAAGTCGCAGAGCAGATTATTGTTAATGGACCTATGTTGATTTCTTTACATTCTTATAAAAAATAAATCATGATTTTTATTATACTAAATACATAATCGACAGGAGCTGAGATGATTTATGCTAGATGTCAGAATGAGTGTGTGTGCTTTACAACAGTTCATACGACAGCAAATTTTTATTCTTGAGCATCAAATTACTGGAACTAAAGTGTCTGTGAAGGCTCTGAATTTTGGGGAGTTTCTATTACTGCCTTACATTAACACTTGTACTCGATGGTATCAGGCCATCCTTCTGCCAGGAGAAACTTGGCCAAATGAGACACAGCCTTTAACTAGCCCTTAGTTCTGTTTCCTTATCATTTTTTCTCCCGAGTCTGCTCAGCTTCTGAGTTAAGGATGAGATAACACGAGCTTGTTTCAGACTGACTAAACAAGCTTGTTTCGTTCAGACTGACATATGCGCACAAGTGTACACATGCACACACACACACGCACGTGCACACACAAACACACACACACCATGCCTACACACACACACACACACACACACACACACACACAGGTTTTACTCAGAGTGAGGTCATGCTTTCTTGCTAACTTGTCTTAAATTCTCTTTAGGAACATATTTCAAGTCTGTAAATAGGTATTTAGGTAAATAAGTATTTAACTTTTAAATAAGTATTATTGACACAAGTTTCTCCTCTTGAATATTTTTGGGATGTCTTTTAGTACTCAGTATACAAAATTTTAAAACATGCAACTTGCATGTGTGTCCAGTTGTGTCCAACTCTTTGTGGCTCTGCCAGACTCCTCTGCCTATGGTTTTTCTCAGGCAAGAATATTGGAGTGGGTTGCAATTTCTTTCTCCAGGGGATCTTTCCCACCCAGGGATCAAATCTGCACTTCCTGCCTTCGCGGGTGGATTCTTTACCACTAAGCGACCAGGGAAGCCCCAGACATGTAGAATATTTCTCTAAATTTGGGATTTATGTTGCTTTAAAGAATTCCTTGGGAATGGTAAAGAAAAATGTAAAATATTGAAAAAAATTTACAGCATCTTGCTACATGAAATGTGCAGAACATGCATTGCTAATTCTTGAAACTTTCTCAAATTTCTTTAGAAATGGAATAATTAATTCCATTTTAAGGAGATACATTTTAGAAAAAATTTTCAAACATATCATCAATCACATTAGCAACATCAAATGTGTACAGTCAATTTGGCTTAAGAGTTATTAACATTTTAACTGCTTATACAGCTTATAACCCATGGATATATAATTCTTGTTTCTACTTATTAATAAAAATATTTCTGGTCAGGTATTTCTGAGTCACCTGTAAAATGTTAGATAGAATTCCAATACTATTGATATCAGAGACCAAAAAAAAAAAAAAAGGAAAAATGTGGAAAGTTCGATAGAACTCATGTTAAATTACTTTGTTTTAGAAGAACTTTAATGATGTTTTTTTGATTCAGTCAAACAGGTATATATTTTTGAGTACTAAACTCATCCTTTTTAATCTCCAAACTCTCACACACTTTTCTTTGCTAAAATATTGTTTTTAATCATTCATACAGATTCATGTGTAATTTTTTTTCCTCTTTCCACATTTCATGATCTACTCCTGGAAAACTGAATGACATAGTCTTGGATATATTTATTTCTGTCATTTCTTTATTCAAAAAGCAAAAGTATTTGTTCTTTTTCCTTAGTAAGAAAGAAAAAGGGAGGAACGAGTTCCAAATAGTTAGCACGTAAATGCTGACCCAAAGCAAAGTGGTATAGAGACCAAGGGAACCAGAAGGCCAGGGTTAATCTGAAGTATTTGAATCAAGCTGATGGGTTTTGAAGGAGCCAATGAAATTATGGCTAAAGTCAGGCTAAAGAATGCTTGAAGTTAGGAAAGTGAAGCAGTTTTGTGAGATAAAATATTTCTGTGTGTGGCCATGGTCTGCATCTTAGAAGGTAAATGGGAGATGATTCTAGAAAAGATGAAGCAAGATAGTGGAGTAGGAGGACATGTGCTCATCTTCTCCTGCAAGAACTCCAAAACTGCAATTTGCTGCTGAACAGCCATCAACAGGAGAATGTTGAAAGTGAAAGTGAAAGTGACTCAGTCATTTCCAACTCTTTGAAACACCATGGACTAAACAGCCCATGGAATTTTCCAGGCCAGAATACTGGATTGGGCAGCCTTTCCCTTCTCCAGGGGATCTTCCCAACTCAGGGATCAAATTCATGTCTCCTGCATTGCAGATGGATTCTTTACCAGATCAGCCACAAGGAAAGCCCAGAAAAATGTTAGATCCCACCAAAATAAGATACCCCATGTCCAAGGGCAAAGGAGAAGCCCAAGAAAGGTTGTAAGATGGGCAAAATCACATTTTGAATAAAACTCCATACCCACCAGAGACTCTCAGTAGGCTCAAACAAAACCTTGTGCAAACCAGTACCTAGAGACCCCACAGAGACTGAACCAGACCTGCCTTTGAATGTCTTCTGGGGAGTTTCGGGTCACCAGTGGCCTGCCAAAGGGGCAGGGGGTTTGGGTTCAGCAGACCTGGGTCACATAGCGTGTGGCATAAGCCCTCTTGGAGGAGGTCACCATTAACCCCACCATAGAACTGCCAAGCAGATGACCCACAGTCTGCAGAACAATTATACCAAAAAATTCTCACACTGTTAAGAAAGTTATAGGGCCCACAACAGATATCCCAATCTGGGGATCTGGCAAAGGGACTGTAAAACTGGAGGGAATTTAACTTTGGAGGCCAGTGGGATTTGATTACAGACATTATACAGGACTGGGAAAACAGACTCTTAGAGGGCACAAACAAAAGCTTGTGTGCACCAGGACCCAGGAGAAAGGAGTAGTGACTCCACAAGAGACCAACCAAGACTTGGCTGAGAGTGTCCAGGAGTCTCCGGCAGAGGCATGGGTTGACACTGGCTTGCTGCACTGAATTCAGGGGGCACTGAATACTTCAAGTCCTATTGAAGAAGGTCACCATTATCTTCATTGTCCCTATTATACTTTGGTCTCAGGTCAAAAAGCAAAGTGGGAACACAGCCCTGCTAATTAATAGAAAATTGCATTAAAGATTTACTGAATATGGCCCCACCCATCAGAACAAGAGCCAGTTTCCCCTCAGTCAGTCTCTCCCATCAGGAAGCTTCCATAAGCCTCTTATTCTTATCCATCAAAGAGCAGACATAATGAAAACCACAATCACAGAAAATTAATCAAACTGATCACATGAACTCTTTGCAACCCCATGGACTATACAGGCCATGGAGTTCTCCAGGCCAGAATACTGGAGTGGGTAGTCTTTCCCTTCTCCAGGGTATCTTCCCAACTCAGGGATTGAACCTAGGTCTTCCACATTGTAGGCAGATTCGACACCAGCTGAGCCACAAGGGAAGCCAGCATGGACCACAGGCCTGTCTAACTCAATGAAACCATGAGCCATGCCACGTAGGGACACCCAAGACAGATTGGTTATAGTGGAGAGTTATGGCAAAACGTAGTCCACTGGAGAAGGGAATGGCAAACCACTTCAGTATTCATGCCTTGAGAACCCCATGAACAGTATGAAAAGGCAAAAAAATATGACACTGAAAGATGAACTCCCCAGGTTGGTAGGTGCACAGTATGCTACTGGAGAAGAGTGGAGAAATAACTTCAGAAAGAATGAAGAGCCAAAGTGAAAGCAATGCTCAGTTGTGGATGTGACTGGTGATGGAAGTAAAGTCTGAGGCTGTAAAGAAAAATATTGCATAGGAACCTGAAATTTTAGGTCCATGAATCAAGGAAAATTGGAAGTGGTCAAACAGGAGATGGCAAGAGTGAACATTGACCTTTTAGAAATCAGTGAACTAAAATGGACTTGAATGGGCAAATTTAATTCAAATGGCCATTATATCTATTACTGTGGAAAAGAATTCTTAGAAGAAATGGAATAGCCCTTATAGTCAATAGGAGTGCACAATGCAATACTTGGGTGCAATCTCAAAAATGACAGATGATCTCTGTTTGTTTCCAAGGCAAATCATTCAGTATCACAGTAATTCAAGCCTATGCCCTAACCAATGCTAAGAGGCTGAACTTGAAAGGTTCTATGAAGACAAACAAGATTTTCTAGAACTAACACACACACACACACACACACACACACACACACACACGATGTCTGTTTCATCTTGGGGACTGTAGTGCAAAAGCAGGAAATCAAAAGATACCTGGAGTAACAGGCAAATTTGCCCTTGGAGTACAAAATGAAGCAGGGCAAAGGCTAACAGAGTTTTGCAAAGAAAAAGCACTAGTCATAACAAACACCCTCTTCCAACAACACAAGGCTCTACACATGGACAACACCAGAAGGCCAAAACTGAAATCAGAATGATTATACTCTTTGCAGCCATAGATGGAGAAGCTCAATACAGTGAGAAAAAACAAGACTGGGAGCTGACTGTGGCTCAGATCATGAACTCGTTATTGCCAAATTCAGACTTAAATTGAAGAAAGCAGGGAGAACCACTAGATCATTCAGGTCTGACCTAAATCAAATCCCTAACAATTATACAGTGGAAGTGGCAAACACATTCAAGGGATTATATCTGATAGAAAGAGTGCCTGAAGAACTATGGATGGAGGTTCCTGACATTGTTCAGGAGGCAATAATCAAGACATCCCCAAGAAAAAGAAATGCAAAAAGGCAAAATGGTTGTCTGAGGAAGCCTTACAAATAACCGAGAAAAGGAGAGAAACTAAAAGGCAAAGAAGAAAAAGAAAGATATACACATCTGAATGCAGAGTTCCCAAGAAGAGTAATGAGATAAAAGAAAGCCTTCCTCAGTGATCCATGGAAAGAAATAGAAGAGAATAATAGAATGGGAAAGACTAGAGATCTCTTCAAGAAAATTAGAAATACCCAGGGAGCATTTCATGCAAAGAGGGACTAAATAAAGGACAGAAATGGTATGGACATAACAAAAGCAGATGATATTAAGAAGAGGTGGCAAGAATACTCAGAAGAACTGTACAAAAAACATCTTTATGACCCAGATAACCACAATGGTGTGATCACTTATCTAGAACCAGACAGACATTGTGGAATGCAAAGTCCAGTGGATGAACAAAACTAGTGGAAGTGATGAAATTCCTGTAAGGCTCTTTCATATTATAAAAGATGATGTTGTGAAAGTGCTGCACTCAATATGCCAGCAAATTTTGAGAAGGCAGCAGTGGCCACAGGACTGGAAAAGGTCAGTTTTCATTCCAATCTCAAAGAAAGGCAAAATAAAAGAATTTTCAAGCTACTGCACAACTGCACTCATCTCACACGCTAGCAAAGTGCTCAAATTCTCCAAGCAAGGCTTCAATAGTACATGAACTGAGAACTTCCAGATGTTCAAGCTGGATTTAAAAAGGCAGAGGAACCAGAGATCAAATTGCCAACATCCCTTGGGTCATTGAAAAAGCAAGAGAGTTCCAGAAAAACATCTACTTCTGCTTTATTGTCTATGCCAAAGCCTTTGACTTTGTGGAGCACAACAAAATGTGGAAAATTCTTAAAGAGATGGTAATACCAGACCACCTTACCTGCCTCTTGAGAAATGTATAAGCAAGTCAATTAGCAACAGTGATAACTGGATATGGAAGGATGGACTGGTTCCAAATCGGAAAAGGAGTCCGTCAAGGCTGTATGTTGTCTCCTTGCTTATTTAACTTAGATTCAGAGTCAGTTCAGTTCAGTTCAGTTCAGTCACTCAGTCGTGTCCAACTCTTTGTGACCACATGGACTGCAGCATGCCAGTCCTCCCTGTCAATTGCCAACTCCTGGAGTTGATTCAAACTCATGTCCATTGAATCAATGGTGCCATTCAGCCATCTCATCCACTGCCATCGCCTTCTCCTCCTGCCTTCAATCTTTCCCAGCATCAGGATCTTTTCAAATGAGTCACCTCTTTGCATCAGGTGGCCAAAGTATTGGAGTTTCAGCTTAAACATCAGTCGCTACAATGAATATTTAGGACTGATTTCCTTTAGGATGTACTGGGTGGATCTCCTTGCAGTTCAAGGGACTCTCAAGAGTCTTCTCCAACACTACAGTTCAAAAGCATCAATTCTTCGGTGCTCAGGTTTCCTTAGAGTCCAACTCTCATATCCATACATGACTACTGGAAAAACCATAGCATTGACTAGATAGACCTTTGTTAGCAAAGTAATGTCTCTGCTTTTTTTTTTTCCCCCAAATCATCCCACCCTCTCCCTCTCCCACAGAGTCCAAAAGACTGTTCTATACATCTGTGTCTCTTTTGCTATCTCGCATGCAGGGTTATTGTTACCATCTTTTTAAATTCCATATATATGCGTTAGTATACTGTATTGATGTTTCTCTTTCTGGCTTACTTCACTCTGTATAATAGGTTCCAGTTTCATCCACCTGATTAGAACTGATTCAAATGTATTCGTTTTAATGGCTGAGTAATACTCCATTGTGTATATGTACCACAGCTTTCTTATCCATTCATCTGCTGATGGACATCTAGGTTGCTCCCACATCCTGGCTATTATAAACAGTGTTGTGATGAACATTGGGGTACACGTGTCTCTTTCAATTCTGGTTTCCTCGGTGTTTATGCCCAGTAGTGGGACTCTTGATGAAAGTGAAAGAAGAGAGTGAAAAAGCTGGCTTAAAACTCAACATTCAAAAAACTAACATCACAGCATCCAGTCCCATCATTTCACAGCAAATAGATAGAGAAACAATGGAAACAGTGACTGACTTTATTTTCTTGGACTCCAAAATCACTACAGACTGACTGTAGCCATGAAATTAAAATACACTCACTCCTTGAAAGAAAAGTTATAACCAACCTAGACAGTATATTAAAAAGCAGAGGCATGACTTTGCCAACAAAAGTCCATCTAGTCAAAGCTATGGCTTTTCCAGTAGTCATGAATGGATGTGAGAGTTGGAGCATAAAGGACGCTGTTTGCTGAAGAACTGATGCTTTTGAATTGTGGTGTTGGAGAAGACTCTTGAGAGTCCCTTGGACTGCAAGGAGTTCAAACCAGTAAAGCCTAAAGGAAATAAGTCCTGAATATTCATTGGAAGGACTGATGTTGAAAGTGAATCTCCAATGCTTTTGATTCTTGATGTGAAGAACTGACTCACTGGAAAAGACCCTGATGCTGGGAATGATTGAAAGCAGGAGGAGAAGGGGACAACGGAGGATGAGATGATTGGAATTGTATCACCAACTCAATGGACATTAGTTTGAGCAAGCTCCAGGAGTTGGCGATGGACAGTGACGCCTGGCATGGTGACGTACATGGTGTTGCAAAGAGTCAGACACGTTGCGCGAGTGGACTGAACTGATTCCAGAATGATGGCTCCCAAGATGGCTCAGTCACTAAAGACTCCACTTGCAATGCAGCAGATGCTGGGTCAGTAGGATCCCCTGGAGAAGGAGATGTCAAGCCACTCCAGTGTTCTTGCCTTGGAAATCCCATGGACAGAGGAGCCTGACAGGCTACGGTCCATGAGGTCTCAAGAGTTAGACACGAATTAGTGACTAAACCACAATTTCAGAATAAGACTTCAAAACAAGACAAAAGGTCTAGAACTTTCATTTCTAATCCTCAGAACTCCAGCAAGTTCTTGTAAAAGATGAGTAGGGGAACAAGCAAAACAGCAGATGTATTCATCATTCTATCATCTGTTATTCATCCCCTGAAGAGAAAGAATTTCTGACATAATGTGGGCATCTTGTGAAAGAATTACTCAGTGAGAGAATTTGCTATAAGAAAATGCACACTAACATTTTAGTATAGTTATATAATTTAAGGCTAAATACTTAATTCTTAAGGAAAGGCCCTCAGTCTGCACCATCACATGAGTCAGTCTGGACCAATTCAACTGAATACATTTCTAAGATGCTGAGTCTGATCAGCCCTAGGTCAATTTTCTCAAGCACTTTCCTCTATCTAAGAGGTAATATTGGGTAGCTGTAACTTTCTGGTCCAAAGGGAAATAAATGAACCTTTTTATTTTAAGTTTCCTCTGCAGCACATAGTTTTTAATGTAGTTCGATCAAACTAACAAGGGATGGAATTTTAAATGGTTTCATGCATAATCAACTGCCCTAGAGCAGTCCCTAGAGCCTTCTCCACCATTAGTTTGAATGCACGGCTATGCTTTAGTTCTCTTCTGATACTACTGAAATCCCCATCTGATTCCTGTGTAATCTCATACTTTATCAGCAGGGCAGTGTGATGAGCAGACACCCAGCTGTACCATTCAACTCACACTTAAAAGGGACTCTGGCCCATTTACATTTTTAGAGTTTTTGAGATGATAACACTTACTGTAAAATGATAGTTTGGTTATTTGTAGAAGCATTGACATGACACCTAAAAAAGAATGTTTTGTTTTTTTTTTCCTGTATTTAAATGTATGTCTCAGAAAGGAATTCATATTCTTTAAGGGGGAGTGTTTAAAGAGTCAGACACGACTGACTATCACAACACTTTTTTTTCTCTGAAAGTAGGTCAGAAGTAATTTATATGCACTCTTGTGAAATGCAAAGAAAAATATTTCTGAGTAATTTTGCAAATGTAAGACATATTTAAGATTAATACATAGTAGATTAAAACTCAATTTTAATTTTCCTAAATCTATTAGCTCTTTATTATAAGCACTCAATATGTATACAATTTGAGCCAACACATTTAATTCCAGCAGACTCTGCAGCTTTTATGTTTGAAGAATTGTGGGTTATTTAAATGAAGTCTTATGTCTGAGCAAAGCTTTAACATACTGTCAACCCTATTTGCTGTGTTGGGTTCAGATGCTCAGTCGCGTTCAACCTTTGCGATCCCGTGGACTGTAGCCCAGCATGCTCCTCTCTCCATGGGATTTCCCAGGCGAAAACACTGTAGCTGGATGCCATTTCCTCCTTCAGGGGATCTTCCTGACCCAGAATTGAATCTGTGTCTCTTGGGTCTCCTACATTGACAGTCAGATTCTTTATCACTGTACCATCTGGGGCTTCCCTAACCTGACAATAGGAACTAATAAAAAAGTATAATTTAGTTGATGAATGTGAATTATTTTTATTTTGAGCAATTGTTAACACCAATGTGAAATATAAAACACCTTGGGTAGCTATCATTCTTTTTTCTCATACACATCTCCTGGTTTACTTCAAGACCCCAATTCTGTTGTTGGAGAAGCAGTCATTTTCTGGCTTGCCCTAATTATGTTTGTGGGCTTTGACAGGTAGAGCAAATCGTATTGCTTTTTTGTGGGGAAAAGAAAGGATAAAAAGAAAACTAGATTGTGCCAAAGCATTAACAAGAACCAATAACTATGAACTATGAGAATGTGCAGAGGGTACTTTGAATAGGATTATCACATCCCCGTAAGGTTTTTCTAAGTAAGATAAGATTTCTGGAGTAGGATGAAGAATTGAACCCTCTAGCGAGCTGGGTGCCTTGTATTAATTTTTTTTAACTATTTATTTTCAAATGTAGATATATAATAGGGAAGAACAAATCTGCATCCATGTTGGATCTGTTTCCTTAACTTTTTATTTAATTTTATTTTAACTTTACAATATTGAATTGGTTTTGCCATATATCAAAATGAATCTGCCACAGGTATACATGTGTTCCCCATCCTGAACCCTCCTCCCTCCTCCTTCCTCATACCATCCCTCTGGGTGGTCCCAGTGTACCAGCCCCAAGCATCCAGTATCGTGCATCGAACCTGGACTGGCGACTCATTTCATATATGATATTATACATATTTCAATGCCATTCTCCCAAATCATCCCACCCTCTCCCTCTCCCACAGAGTCCAAAAGACTGTTCTATACATCAGTGTCTCTTTTGCTGTCTCGTACCTTGCTACAAGTTTGAAATGTTGCATACAGCCTGAAATATACAGGACAGTCCATTTTCAAGGCTCTGATCTTCAAAGATATGACATTTCCATTCATATAGAGATAAGTTGCAGAACAAAAAGTAATATTTGTCTTGTCAGAGGTTTACAGGCACAGTGTGACCTGACTTACGTGGACAGCTGCAAGAACAAAGGATTCCGACACCAAGAAGTCTGCAACAACTAACCACACCCCCTCCAATTTTAGCATTAAAAAAAATAATAATCATTTAGTTGGTTAGTCCTGTCTGACTCTTTGAGATCTCATGGACTATATAGTCTGCCAGGCTCCTCTACCCATGGAATTCTCCAAGCAGGAATACTGGAGTGGGAAGCCATTTCTCTCTCTATGGAATCTTCTTCCCCAGCGAGGGGCTGAACCCAGATCTCCCACATTGCAGGTAGATTCTTTACCATCTGAGTCACCAGGGAAGCCACCTCCCAAAAAATATCCTGAATTCTAACTCAGGGAAATGGTTCTTTGGGACACTAGTGCTCTATGTTCATAGTCTACTAACTTTATGAATAAAGTCCCTATTGTTTTCCCCAATACGTATTCCTATGTTAAGAATAAAACTTTGACAGCAGCTCTTTCACTAAGCATCTTGATCATCAGTTCCTCCTTTCCACCTGTACAGTGGTCAGTTCTCTGAGATTCTTTATAGTTTTACTGAGCAAAGATACATCTCCATACTTTAGAGTTGTCCTTTTATATAATTCAACAAATCTCTTATGCTAAGCATTAATTTATAGTGTTCCCTTTTCCATTTCCATTTCTTTTTTTATTTTTTAATATAAATTTATTTATTTTAATTGGATGTTAATTACTTTACAATATTGTATTGTTTTGCCATACATCAACATGAATCCGCCACAGGTATACATGTGTTCCCCATTCCGAACTCCCCCTCCCTCCTCCCTCCTCGTACCATCCCTCTGGGTTGTCCCAGTGCACCAACCCCAAGCAACCAGTATCATGCATAGAACTTGGGCTGGTGATTTGTTTCATATATGATATTATACATGTTTCAATGCCATTCTCCTAAATCATCCCACTCTCTTCCTCTCCCACAGAGTCCAAAAGACTGTTCTATACATCTGTGTCTCTCATTTCAATTTCTTTCAATAAAATTACTTGATTAATTTACCAGCTTATTCTTTGCCAAGAAGCACTATTGTAGTTTTAAGAAAAGCTATACAACAATATGAAAGCATTTAACTTATTTAAGCATGGCAAAATATTTACACAAATCCACATACACACATATACAGTTTTCTCTTTTGTTTTTAACCTCTGTTATTCTTACTAGTACATTTTCATTCCAATACCAAACAAAGGCAATGCCAAAGAATGCTCAAACTACCACACAATTGCACTCATCTCATACGCTAGTAAAGTAGTGCTCAAAATTCTCCAAGACAGGCTTCAGCAATATGTGAACCGTGAACTTCCAGATGTTCAAGCAGGTTTTAGAAAAGGCAGAGGAACCAGAGATCAAGTTGCCAACATCTGCTGGATCATAGAAAAAGCAAGAGAGTTCCAGAAAAACATCTATTTCTGCTTTATTGACTATGCCAAAGCCTTTGACTGTGTGGATCACAATAAACTATGGAAAATTCTGAAAGAGATGGGAATACCAGACCACCTGAGCTGCCTCTTGAGAAATTTGTATGCAGGTCAGGAAGCAACAGTTAGAACTGGACATGGAACAACAGACTGGTTCCAAATAGGAAAAGGAGTTTGTCAAGGCTGTATATTGTCACCCTGTTTATTTAACTTATATGCAGAGTACATCATGAGAAACGCTGGACTGGAAGAAACACAAACTGGAATCAAGATTGCTGGGAGAAATATCAATAACCTCAGATATGCAGATGACACCACCCTTATGGCAGAAAGTGAAGAGGAACTCAAAAGCCTCTTGATGAAAGTAAAAGAGGAGAGTGAAAAAGTTGGCTTAAAGCTCAACATTCAGAAAATGAAAATCATGGCATCTGGTCCCACCACTTCATGGGAAATAGATGGGGAAACAGTGGAAACAGTGTCAGACTTTATTTTT
>NW_011494888.1:200782-227817 GCF_000754665.1 Bison bison bison
CAGACTTTATTTTTCTGGGCTCCAAAATCACTACAGATGGTGACTGCAGCCATGAAATTAAAAGACGCTTATTCCTTGGAAGGAAAGTTATGACCAACCTAGATAGCATATTCAAAAGCAGAGACATTACTTTGCCAACAAGGGTTCGTCTAGTCAAGGCTATGGTTTTTGCTGTGGTCATGTATGGATGTGAGAGTTGGACTGTGAAGAAGGCTGAGTGCAAAAGAATTCATGCTTTTGAACTGTGGTGTTGGAGAAGACTCTTGAGAGTCCCTTGGACTGCAAGGAGATCCAACCTGTCCATTCTGAAGGAGATCATCCCTGGGATTTCTTTGGAAGGAATGATGCTAAAGCTGAAACTCCAGTACTCTGGCCACCTCATTCGAAGAGTTGACTCATTGGAAAAGACTCTGATTCTGGGAGGGATTGGGGGCAGGAGGAGAAGGGGATGACAGAGGGTGAGATGGCTCGATGGCATCACTGACTCAATGGACGTGAGTCTGAGTGAACTCCGGGAGTTGGTGATGGACAGGGAGGCCTGGCGTGCTGCGATTCATAGGGTCGCAAAGAGTCGGACATGACTGAGCAACTGATCTGATCTGATCTGATCTGATTCTTACTAGTTGAAGAAGGCAATGGCAACCCACTCCAGTACTCTTGCCTGGAAAATCCCATGGACAGAGGAGCCTGGCGAGCTGCAGTCCATGGGGTCCCTAATTATAGGACACGACTGAGCAACTTCCCTTTCACTTTCATGCACTGAGGAAGGAAATGGCAACCCACTCCAGTGTTCTTGCCTGGAGAATCCCAGGGACAGGGGAGCCTGGTGGGCTGCCATCTATGGGATCGTACGGAGTCAGACACGACTGAAGCGACTTAAGCAGCAGCAGCAGCAGCATTCTTACTAGTTGGTATTTTTCATTGTTTCATTTTAAAAATTGACAACACTTTAAAATATAGAATATTTAATTAAATATTTAATTATTGACTAGGATGTGAGAGTTGGACTGTGAAGAAAGCTGAGCACCAAAGAATTGATGCTTTTGAACTGTGGTGTTGGAGAAGACTTGAGAGTCCCTTGGACTGCAAGGAGATCCAACCAGTCCATCCTAAAGGAAATCAATCCTGGGTGTTTTTTGGAAGGAATGATGCTAAAGCTGAAACTCCAATACTTTGGCCACCTCATGCAGAGAGTTAACTCATTGGAAAAGACTCTGATTCTGGGAGGGATTGAGGGCAGGAGGAGAAGGGGATGACAGAGGATGAGATGACTGGATGGCATCACCAACTCGATGGACATGAGTTTGAGTGAACTCCAGGAGTTGGTGATGGACAGGGAGGCCTGGCGTGCTGCGATTCATGGGGTTGCAAAGAGGGACACTACAGTGCGACTGAAATGAACTGAACTGAACCGAACTGAATCTTATCTGACCTAAAATTCATTATTGGCAATATTTTGTCATATTACAATCTCAGTTTTAAATTTAATAATAAGCCATCATTATTTCCAGTTACTAGAAACCCAGGAATAATAATTTAAAAGACTTGTTTATGTGTCATAAAAGGAGTTAGAAATAAATACCACAGATTCCTTTGGACTTTCTCCATTCTTTTTATGGATGTCATAAAGCTCCAAAACGCTGCTTGATCTCTGACTATTATATCTACAATCCAGGTAGAGGAATTACAAGGACAGAGGGCTTGTCCTCTCTCATTAAAAAGAATTTACAAACACTTATGTATACAGCATATTGGCTAGAAATTAATCATATTTCCACATTTGACTGCAAAATGATCTGGTAATGTAATTTGTATTCAGAGAGACCATCTACGTTCACAAAAACTGGGAATTTTACTAGTATTCTCTAATGCAGGCTGCTCCTGTGGCTACTGGCAAGCCTTTCTCTTATATACAGAATCTCTTCCTGAAGGGAACCAACCAAAAAAATCTAACTCCATCCAGCTGAAGTTAGGTATGTCTAAGTGACTGCAGTCCTGTCCATCCAGTCTACAGAAGTTGTCTGTCACCAAGAATCAATACACAAAGCACAGTAAGAAAGATAAATCAGTGAGACACAATATTATCCATTCAGAGACTACAGAATGGGAAACATACAGCTGTCACAGGTCAGGAGCTCTTATAAACCATGGAGACAAACATAAGGGACACTCCTCCCAGTGTGGATGTCCCTGAGTTGTCCACATGCTTGGCCTGGAGTCTGCTTTCTGGGTGAAAACATCTTATTAACCTTTGCTGCTGGTTTTGTATTCATGGTCCCAAGTTCTCTGTGGTCACATACCAGGTGGGCGTTAGAAAAATAATTCCCTCTTTGGGGTTCATATCTTTCACAGGCTGCTTCCTTATTGTACATTTGTGGAGTTTCAGAAACTATCTAAAAGCATTGAGAGGCAAAACTGAGAGTTCTCTATCAAATATTATTCCGTCATAAGTTTAGTTGGCTGCCAATCTACCCCCTTCTGTTGAGGTCCATGTCTGTGTGAACACGTAGAAAGGTCCTGTGTGATTTTTTTGGTAAACTTGACAACTCTTGCACTAGACTGTTCTCAGTTCATTCTCCTCTTGCAACATAGTGGTCATTGTTTTGTTGCCATCCTAACAGATTTCAGAGGACTCTCTCCATCCAAGTTCAGACATTTGTGTTATTATAGAAAGACTCCTGGAGCAGAATTTGAGGGTGAGCAGTGTGAATGGAGTAACAATTTGACCACCTCATGCATAGACAACCTCAGATGAACGTTAGTGAGTCATTTTCCTAACTATATTTAAGCAACAGACAGAAAGTAGATTGGCTCATCTAGTCTTATATGTCTGCCTGCTGAAATGTTGATATATTATACATATAAATTATAAAACTTTGTAGCTCACCATCTTTTGTATATGGTTTTGGAGGTATCAGATCAAAAAGCAAAATGAGAAAAAAATGTTTTTCATTAACTGCAGAATACAAAATAAAAGAAATATTCTCTCACCAATACCCAAGAAGACATAGGTATCATCCAGTTTTCAAGGACAACTTATAAACTAACAAAGGAAGTAAGCTCATTATTATATAAAACACAGTCCATCATAGTAAAGACTAAAAATAAAATATAACACCATCTTCCTGCTGCTTCCAAAAAATTAAGCATAGAACAAGGAAATTTGAAGACGTGGTCTCCCAGCACAAGTTTTAGAAATAAAAGTTGCAAATCTTAGCTGATCAACTCATATAAATTTCCTCTGGAATTAAAATCCTAGGAAAATGACCTCAAATTTTATAGGCCTTATGCAGACCTTATGTTTCTCATAAACTGAGACTTGATAATTCTGTCACATAAAGTCTTATGTGAAATAAAGTAATGAAGAGTGTATTTTATTAACCATAACTACTTAAAATCTCTTCTTCAAGTACATAGTTTGGTGCAAAAGGATAACTTACAATGGTGCCTTAGATTCTTTAAAAGTCTTTAAAGCCCTATACTTGCCTCTATCAACAATTTTGTGTGTATGTACTCATTCACTCCCATTCTAAACTCTATGATAAAAGGAAATTCAGGTTCTGACCTCATGATTAGTACTTAAACAAAAACAAAAAAATAGCCAACTTTGATTTAGTTTGGAGAAGTAAAAACCAAGGGGGGAAACGATATCTGATGTTAAATAAACAGAGGTAACCACACACACACTTTCACTCCCAACTGATTAAGTTATGTGTAGTTTTGAAGGATTACAATGGCCTCAGATGGCCAGAGTGACTAGATGACAGTTCAGAGTATGAATACAAAAGTAGATGTATTTGAGAAACAGACTCACAGACTTAGAACAGACTTAAGGTTGCCAGGGGTTAGGACAGAGGGAGGGGATAGTTGGGGAGTTTGGGATGGACATGTACACACTGTTATATTTAAAATGGATAACCAACAAGGGCCTACTATAGAGCACAGCTAACCCTGCTCAATGTTATGTGGCAGCCTGGTTGGGAGCGGAGTTTTAGGGGGGAATGGATACCTGTATATGTATAGCTGAGTCACTCTGCTGTGCACCTGAAGCTATATTCCTATATAAAATAAAAAGTTTAAAAAGAATATTTGATATCAAACAAGTGGAAAACATTGCAGATAAGAAAAAAAAAAAAGATCATGTGACTTTTGAGAAATATCAGTGGTGACTGTTACAGATCAACCCTGAATATTCATTGGAAGGACAGATGCTGAAGCTGAAGACCCAGTACTCTGGCCAACCTGATGCTATGAGCTGACTCATTAGAAAAGACCTTGATGCTGGGAAAGATTGAAGGAAGGAGGAGAAGGGACAACAGATGATGAGATGGTTGGATGGCATCACCGACTCAGTGGACATGAGTTTGAGCAAGCTCCGGGAGATGGTGAAGGACAGGGAAGCCTGGCGTGCTGTACTCCACGGACATGTTGGACATGCAGTCCACAAATTTGGACATGACTGAGAGACTGAACAACAGCACTCATAAGTGGTATGGATGTGGGCAATTAATTTTTTTTAAATAGACTACAAAAAATGTTATTTGCTGAAATCCTTCTAGAATTTTGAGGTTTGGGGGGCACGAGCAACCACCCATATCTTTCCATGGCCCTGCAACAAACCAATACATCCAATCCCCACATTTGGTTTGTTTGGCCTCACAGTGCACTGGGCACAGGAACTTGCATTCGGTAACAGTCATGTTCCACTTGTGTTAATAAGATCTCAGAAACACAGCTGCACTCAGATGTATAAGAGACTGAGGAATCTTGGCTCTAGTTTTTTTGTCCTAGAATGAGCTAAAGCAATCATTATTGATGAAGAAATCAACACCTGTGAGGGTCATTAATTAGTTCCTTGCTAGACTCAGTATTCCTTTCCTCAGGTGATCTGTGCATACCCTTCTCCCATGCAGGATACATTCCCAGCCTCTCCAGCAGCACTAATGCATGGGTTCATGCATTAAGTTAGTAGAGCACAGACTTCTGTGTCTCTGGTTGATAAACAATTCTCCAACAAGCCCAGGTTTGCCCTGTGTTACCATTTAATGACAAGACACAATATTTGCTCATCTTACAGTAGTTAGAATGGTGGCAGGAAAGGAAAACTGCCAACTGTAATTTCTACATATTAAAGGGAAAAAAGGAAAAACAGAGTTGATGAAATCCCTGACTCAGCAATGAAGTACATTTCTTGGTCACACTTTTTCAAAACCCTTGGCTCTTCTCTTTGTATGTATCTTTCTTGGCCATGATAGTATAGTGGTTAGTACTCTGTGTTGTGAATACAACTTTCTTGTTCAGTCTGTCTATTGCATAAGCTTTGCCCCATGGTTGAATTTTTATTGTGCAGTTATCCTCATGGCCATGTCTGAAAGTGAAAAGTGAAATCGTTCAGTCGTGTCCGACTCTTTGAGACCCCATGGACTGTAGCTTACCAGGCTCTTCTGTCCATGGGATTTTCCAGGCAGTAGTACTGGAGTGGATTGCCATTTCCTTCTCCAGGGGATCTTCCCGACCCAGGGATTGAACCCAGGTCTCCCGCATTGTAGATAGGTGCTTTACCATCTGAGCTACCAGGGAATGGGTGACTTTGACGTCTTCCCTCTGGGACTTGCAAATTTTGCAAACTTTTGTGGATGGTGTGAGTGTGAAGTCCAGGCAGGTAAGCCATATTGTTTCTTTGATAATAATTTTTTTCTTTTAACACATATTTTCCACCGGAGCCTAAATTCACTATGACCTTTCTATTCATTTTCCCCCCAACTTTGTTTATTTATTTATGAATAAGCTGGGTCTTTATTGCAGTGAGCAGGGGCTACTCTCTAGCTGCAGCGCACAGGCTTCTCTTTTTGTAGAGCACAAGCTCTAGAGTGCAGCCTCAGTAGTTCTAAAGCACGGGCTTAGTTGCCCCACAACATGTGGGATTTAAGATCCCAGACCAGGGATCAAATCCATGTCCCCTGCATTGGCAGGTGAATTCTTAACCACTGGACCACCAAGGACATCCTGTTTTTTCTACTTTCTGATTCTCTTTTATGAATATTTTGTCACTTTTATCTTCACTTCTCTTTAAGTCCTGTAGTTTACCAGTGGTAAATTTGAGATCATCTGAAACATCAGGGTTAAGGAAAGAACACCTAATCTGCTCTTTCTAGGTCCACAAGATCATGCACCTATGAACATGGTCTGATTTTCAAAACTGGCACAGTTCATCACTCTCAGGAAGGGGAAAGAGATGTGATAATACATAATTTATTTTTAGACAAATAATGTATGAACATCATTTCTGCTCATTTTCTATTAAAGGGAACTTAGGAACACAGCAAATCTCATTTGAAAACAAGGCTGGAAAATTTATTCTCTATCTGTGTGGTCACGTGCACATGATTTAGGGGAATACTAGGCGGCATTTTACAGTTGATACCTAAGTTATTTCTTTCTATTTTTTAGTCTATAGATTTTGAAGGATGGATATTTTGGGAACAAAGTGGAAAAGGATTTTAACATTATAATGTATATCTTTAAATTGCATTTTAATGATTTTTCAATTATCTCTGGTGTGGCAATATATCAAGATTTCAGTTTTATTGTAATCTGGAGCAATAAAATGTCTGTAAAAGATGAAAGATGGGTCTTCATTAGTGACTTAATTGACATTCACTAGATCACTACTGAGGTTATACATTTCACATGTTTATTTGCAGGTTGACTTTGGTATGTTATTGATATATTCCTTTTAGGTTTGCATGGAATATTCATATAGGATAGTGACTTTTGTCTCTTATCAATAGATATAATTGTGATTTTATGTAATTGGTTATATTTTATTTTGAAGTATAAAATTACTAAGTCTTCATTTTGTTTTTTTTATTCTACAACATCTAAATTAAAAGGTCTCCCCCTATTTAAAGTTTGCTACATAATATATTCTGCTTTGACTGATTTATTGGATTAAGATCTATATAGATTTTACCTACAGATTGTGAGTCAGTTACTGCAATGTCATGATTAATTTATTCACATTTGATCACAGAAGCATCTTGGCTCCTTTTTATATTTATTCAGGTAAGAAATGAGGTATCCTCAGGCTCAAAATTGGCTCTTACTCAGCATATATTGTTCACTCTACTCTCAGTTTCTTAAGTTATCTCTTATTTTAAAATATAATGAATACCTGTGGCAGATTCATTTTGATATTTGGCAAAACTAATACAATTATGTAAAGTTTAAAAATAAAATAAAAAAATAAACAAAAAAAATATATATAATGAATAAAAAATACTTTGAATACAATATTAGAAGGCAGAATTTTATATATAACACTGGCTAAAATTCCCAGAACCAGTTAGTTTTCAACAGATCCATCAGGGAGATTCTAAAATCCACCATTTGAATGATAGTGGAAGTTGGGCCAAGCTTATTTATACTCTTGTCAGGATTTATAAAATTAAACTTACAAAAGTAATTTATATTTACTATTGAATGTAGGAAAAAAAGAGAACAACAGTCAGAAAAACAAGTTATGGCGATCTTGCCTCATAGAATGTCAATTCAAACACAAATAGTTTACTAGCTGTATTATATTAGATGTGTTACTTACAGTCTAGTGGTTGGTTTCTTTATATTTAACAGTGGATCATAAGAGTAAGTTCATTGCATGCTTCAGATAAGGACTAAATAAATCAATATTTTTAAGTTATCTGTGAACTTTTTCTGGCACATGTGCTAGTTTTTAATATGTGGGCTTCACAGAGACTGATCACAGAGATTTAAATTTAAAAATGTAGGCAGGGCTTCTGTATGACACTGGGAGCTCAGCCTTGTGCTCTGTGATGACCTAGAGGGGTGGGATGGGAGGCTCAAGAGGGAGAGGGTATATGATTATGACTGGTTCACGTTGATATGTGCCAGAGATCACCACACAGAATAAAGCAATTATCCTCCAAATAAATAAATAAATAAAACGCAGGTGTCACAGAGATTGGTTTGTAAATCCTAGTCCTAATACTCAGTAGATGTATGATTTTGTAAACCACTTCAAGTATCTATAGTTAGTATTTATAGAAATATTATCCCAGTGTACCACCTTATTTAACTTATACGCAGAGTACATCATGAGAAACGCTGGGCTGGATGAAGCACAAGTTGGAATCAAGATTGCTGGGAGAAATATCAATAACCTCAGATATGCAGATGACACCACCCTTATGACAGAAAGTGAAGAAGAACCAAAGAGCCTCTTGATGAAAGTGAAAAAGGAGAGTGAAAAAGTTGGCTTAAAGCTCAACATTCAGAAAACAAAGATCATGGCATACAGTCCCATCACTTCATGGCAAATAGATGGGGAAACAGTGTCAGACCTTATTTTTTGGGGCTCCAAAATCACTGCAGATGGTGACTGCAGCCATGAAATTAAAAGATGCTTACTCCTTGGAAGGGAAGTTATGACCAACCTAGACAGCATATTAAAAAGCAGAGATATTACTTTGCTAACAAAGGTCTATCTAGTCAAGGCTATGGTTTTTCCAGTAGTCATGTATGAATGTGAGAGTTGGACTATAATGAAAGATGACTGCTGAAGAATTAATGCTTTTGAATTGTGATGTTGGAGAAGACTCTTGAGAATCCTTTAGACTGCAAGGAGATCCAACCAGTCCATTCTAAAGGATATCAGTCCTGAATGTTCATAGGAAGGACTGATGTTGAAGCTGAAACTCTCATACTTTGGCCATCTGATGCAAAGAGCTGACTTATTTGAAAAGACCCTAATGCTGAGAAAGATTGAAAGCAGGAAGAGAAGGGGACTACAGAGGATGAGATGGTTGGATGGCATCACTGACTCAATGGACATGGGTTTGAGTAAACAGGATTTGGTAATGGGCAGAGAGGCATGGCATGCTGCAGTTTATGGGGTCTCAAGGAGTTCGACAGGACTAAGCGACTGAACTGTATTAATACCACCTTCATTCAACAGTGAATATTTATTAAGGAAATCTATTCCCAGCATTTTTGGCCCTAGGTACACAACTCTGAACTAAACACTCTGCCTTCTTGGTAAATGTGGTGGCTTATCAGAAGGCATTCAGTGCTATGGGAGGGGAAAGTGATAAAGGATTAAAAAGCACAAAAAAATTAGGGTGTTGTGTACAATTTTAGAGTTAAGTGTCAGAGAAAGTCCTGATGAGCAGGTGTAATCTGAATTGAGGAGATAGTATTATCCAGATGCTTAGAGGAAGAAAAGGATGGGTGAGAAGACATTGACTTGCCTGGGTGGTTTAAGGAAGGTAGACAAGGGAAGACAATTTCAAGGAAGGAACACGGGTAGGAAGTCAGATAGGAATGGAGATCTAGGTTGTGAAGCTCTATAGACTCTGGAAACCCCATGGCTTTAGTTCTGAGTTGTGGATCGATGGCATTGGAGGGTTCTGAGCAGAGGATTCATACAACCCAACATGCTTTTGGAATATCACTCTGTGGACTTGAGATAAGATGTTAAGTCAACAAATGCATCATCAGAAAGAAGATATGCAAGACTGGAACTTGTCTGAGGAATAGCTTGCCAGGCTCCTCTGTCCATGGGATTCTTCCAGCAAGAATACTGGAGTGGGTTGCCATGCTGTCCTCCAAGGGATCTTCCTGAAAGAGGGATCCAAACTACGTGTCTTGTGTCTCTTGCATTGGTAGGTGGTTTCTTTACCACTAGCACCACGTGGAAAGCCCTCTCTTCCTCCAACTCTTTACAAAGATAGAGGCTACCAGGGTATTAGAACTTATCACCACCACCCCAGACATAGTTAAATGACCCAGAAGCTAGTCAAGCAGGGCAGGTCAGAGCATTGTGAGAGCTTTACTGATACAAGAGGAAAAAAATGTACCAGAAAAATGTTAATACTTCTCTACTGATGCTACTGCAGAATGTGGTATATGAAATTTATAGGTTATTAGCTGCCATGAACTTCAATGTAGAGAAGAAAATAGCAGGTGATTCTGAAGCCTGCATTTGCTTTTAGAATAGAAATGCTCTTTTCCAGCTGAGCCTATTTTCTCTGATAAAGGGACTTCAGTTTGTACTGTGCTTACACTGAGGGTTCTGTGATATAAAAACCAGAGGAAAAGTAACATTATCCAAGTGCTCTCTTCTTCCTGTTTTCTTACATTCCAGGAAAATGCAGAATTACTCCTCAGAAGACTTTTGCTCTTTTTGAGATCATGTCTGGTAAGCTAGGCTTACTACTCATTCTTAGTTAAGGTCATCAGTTTGGCCCAGGAAGTAGAGATCTGGTGAACTTAATTCCTGCCAGGATTCGTGCAAGGCTCTAATGTATTTTGTTGAAGTTATAATTTAATTTTTAAGGTACCAACACTGATGTTTCCTATTCTTATGTTTCATGGTATGTCAGTAAATAATGGGACCTATACTTATTCTACCATTGTTCTAGGTGTTCCCAAGGAAGACCTTTGGGAACTCTTAATATTCTTAATATTCAAAAGAATATCCTTCAACAAGAGTAAGTGAAATTCCTGTGACAGCAAGGGCTTAAAAAATTCCAGATCAGGTCATCACTTGGCAAGAACAGTAAGGTAGAGATTAATAGATGAGATGAGCGACTGAAATACTTTATTTTCTCACTGATTCTGTCATACTAAAATCAACATCACACTCGTAAAAACTGTTAGTCGCTCAGTCATGTCTAACTCTTTGAGACCCCATGGACTGCAGTCCACTAGGCTCCTCTGTCCAGGGAATTCTCCAGGCAAGAATACTGGAGTGGGTTGCCATTCCCTTCTTCAGGGGGTCTTCCTGACCCAGAGACTGAATCTGGATCTCCTGCATAGCAGGCAGAATCTTTACCATCTGAGCCACCAGGGTAGCCCCATTGTACTCAAAGGCTGCTCAAAAATGCTTTGTATTCAATACCTACAATATGCGTGTGTATTCTATTACTTAGAAAAATAATGAAGGAAACTTGAGAATTCTTAATGATCATTGAAACTCTGAGATCTGCTATACACATATTTCAGAAGGTAAATATAGGTTTTACAATGATCCTGACTGGAAACGGAATGGTGCCAAAGGGCATTTTCCTTTTGAAATGGATTCTTCTTTACCACTGAATGGACTTTGGGGAATCTGCATCAGTGACCAAGCTCATAATGAAACAGAAGTTATCTTGTAAAAATAAGTTTACCTTAAAAACTGGTTACATGTGAATTAAGCAGTAATGGGCTTCCCTGGTGGCTCAGGTGGTAAAGAGCTTGCCTTCAATGTGGGAGACCCGGGTTTGATTCCTGGGTTGGGAAGATCCCTTGGAGAAGGAAATGCCAATACTCCAGTATTCTTGCCTGAGAATACCATGGATGGAGGAGCCTGGTGGGCTACGGTCCACAGGATTGCAAAGGGTTGGACACGACTGAGCAACTAACATTAAACAGTAATAATAAACAAGGATTGGTTTTAATATTAAAATGTGAAAGTCTGTTTTTGAGTATGCAGTATTTTAGTTTTACACTGTGCATTAGTTTATTTTCTTAATCCCAAATTGATTATCTCAAAAGATATTATTTCATAATACCTCAATAACATATTTTTTAAATGTCGTCAAAGCTTTTCTAATCTTCTTGCCCATTTTTAAGTCAAAACCTGTGTGTGTGTTTGTGTATGTTTAATTCCCTTCTATTTTCTCATTTTCCTTTTTGAAAGGACATAGCTAAAAGAAGGAGTTATATAAAATTAATTTCCTCATATTTTAGGATCAAGTCATAACATAACCCTTTAATTTTGTGAAGGAGTATCTGTTCTGTCAAGAAATAACAGATAGCTAGTGATTATGTCTTCTTTATGAGGATACTGGTGGAGAATCTCAAGAAAAAAAAAAAAAAAAAAAGATTTTCCCAAACATATTTCAAACAAATAAAGAGGCTTAAAACATCAATACTGTAAGTTAAATTGCAAACTCTCTAGAGTCAGAGACCTTATTATTTCTACACATCTGTTAAGTACCATGACTTTTCAAAAGTAATAAATTATCCTTAAAAACAAAATGTGTCTTCACAAGATAAATAAAATTTATCTTTCTTCTTTGTTGATAAGTTGACATAACCTTTCAAGGCAACTCTAGACAAAGTTTTGTTTCAGAATTATTTTGCAAATAATTAGTGAAATGTCAACAAATTGATTCAAGAGGAAAGGTTCATTCCCAACATGATAATTCTGTGAAGGGATAAAAGACTGGTTAAAAGATGAGAATATTGGAAGATTGTCTGGAGAAATAGAGAAATGTTGAACTCGAGAAGAAAGATACATAGATCAGTGTGACCAATATTCTAAATATGCCCTTCTTTATTTTTTTCCCTCTAAAAAGAGAGATGAGATATATTAAATTCACATCCTATTTCTATTTGCTTTGGTAAATTCAACCCATTTGTCCTATTGCAATGTGCCAAAAGTCTCATCATATTAATTTAAAACAATTCTTAGTATCTGTTCACAATCTGCCTCCAGTCACAACCCTGGGTGAACTGCTTTAACAGCATCATTCTCTCTTTTTTCTAACAATTGTTGTTGTTCAATAACTAAATTCTGTCTGACTCTTTGCAACCCTGTGGACTGCAGCATGCCAGGCTTCCCTGTCCTTCATTATCTCCCAGAGTTTGCTCAAATTCATGTCCATTAAGTGATGTTATCTAACTATTTCATTCTCTGCTGTCCTCTTCTCCTTTTGCCTTCAATCTTTCCCAGAATCAGGGTCTTTTCCAATGAGTTTGACTCTTCTCATCAGGTGGCCAAAATATCGGAGCTTGAGCTTCAGCATCAGTCCCTCCAGTGAATATTCAGGGTTGATTTCCTGTAGGGTTGACTTGGTTTAGTCTCCTTGCAGTCCAAGAGACTCTTCAACAGTGTTCTCCAGCACCACAGTTTGAAAGCATCAATTCTTTAATGCTCAGCATTCTTTATTCCATCTCTCACATCCATACATGACTACTAGAAGAAACCATAGCTTTGAGTATATGAACATTTGTCTGCAAAGTGATGTCTCTTTAATATGCTATGTTTTTCATAGGTTTCCTTCCAAGGAGCAAACATCTTTTAATTTCATGGCTGCAGTTACTGTCTGCCATAATTTTGGAGCCCAAGAAAATAAAGTCTGTTACTGTTTCCATTTTTTCCCCATCTATTTGTCATGAAGTGACGGAACTGGATGACACAATCTTCAATTTAAAAAATGAATTATCTACACCTTATAAATGACTAATTATTCCCTTAAAGTATTAATACTTATCACTACTTGATACACACAGACATACACTCACACATTTGTTAGTTTCTGTTCGTCTGTTTTCTTGCTGTATGAGCAGTATTAAACCCAATGACTGTGTTTTATCTAAAGAGGGCCCTAGTCTGATTCTCCTCAGAGAATGCTCTTCTTTGTGAAATGAGAATCTAGGGGGATAAGTGATCTGTTAACCCAAAGTTGGCTCCACTTGTACCTCATGTTCCAGCTGATTGGCATCCTGAAGTTTCCTCATGAGATGAATAATTAGCCATTTCAGAGCACATGTGGCCTTCTTCCCTGGGTCTCTTTTCCCAAGAGAAGACTAGGCTACTTGTTTTTTACTCCCTTCTCCAGTCAGAAGAGGGGCACTGTATTTACTGGCAGAGAAGATAATTATGCATATGGTTGTGGAGGAGACTACAGAGGCTCATCACGTGCCTGTGACCCCTTGCTTAGTGAGATGCAGTGGGAAGTGGGGCAAGGAAGGGTGGAGGACTGTGGAGGATTCCACCTTAACTCTTCTGCAGGACCTGCAGCTGTAATGAGTAATTCAAAACAAGTATAAAAAGGCTGTGAAACATGACTCTGTGTGTGCTCAGTTGTGTTGGACTCTTTGCAACCCATTGAACTTTAGGCTGTAGCCCACAAGGCTCCTCTGTCCATGGGATTTTTCCAAAAAGAATACTGGATGGGGTTGCCATGCCTCCTCCAGGGGATCTTCACACCCAGGGATCAAACAAAAAACTCCTACATTGAAGGCAGATTCTTTACCATCTGATCCACCAGGGAAGCTCAAGTACATCCATATCTATATCTATCTATATAATACACACACACACACACACACACACACATAATATAGCTTGTGAAAAAGGGTTGTGCTGTGCTAAGTCACTTCAGTTGTGTCCGACTCTGTGTGATTCTATGGACTATATCCCACCATGCTCTTCTGTCCATAGGATTCTTCAGACAAGAATAATGGAGTGGGTTGCTATGCCCTTCTCCAAGGAAATCTCCCCAGCCTTGGGACTGAACCTGCATCTCTTATGTCCCCTGCATTGGCAGGCATGTTCTTTACCACTAGCTCCACCATTCTGTAAAATATTTAGATACTATCAATCTAAAATTTTCTAAAAGATCAGTTTATTAATTGACAATATTTTGTCTTATGCTCTGGCAGTATTCTGATAAGAATTGCTTAATATAGAAAGTGCAACCACCACTTCTATAGAAATATCCATTTGAACAAAGAAAGGAAACATACACTGTTCTAAGTGCATTAAGCCAACTTGTTCCACAAAGGGAGTTGAGATGTTTCTTGATGATATGTAATATTCCATCTTCTTAAAAAATAAGGATTTTCAGCTATTATCATACTTAGTTAATTAATTCTAAAAATTTTAATAGCTAATAAAGTTATAAAGGAGCTAAATAGGATTTTGGAATATTCTGTAACAGTATATAAAGAACTTGAAAGAGTGTTAAGGCTTTATATTATTCAAACAATAAAAAGTAAATCATCCATAATTATAAAAGGTTTTATCAGAGTAATTAAAATTTACAAAATATTACTGCTGTGCAATTATGATAATGATAATAAAACAGTTTTTTTTCAACAAGGTCACTGTATGAAATTTTGCTACAATAATACAGTCATTATTTTAGGAAATTAATTTCCAAACCTTTATCAACTGTATAAGTGTTTTTACCTAGTTCTTTCTTTGTAATTCATGGAAGTAACATACACTTGTCTAGACGAATAAAGGTATGCTATTGCATTTTTAAATTGGTAATGCATTTTTCAGAGTGTATGCATATATACCATTGTTTAGTCAACTCAGCCATGTCCGACTCTGTGACCACATGGACTGTAACCCTCCAGGCTCCTCTGTCCATGGGATTTCCCAGGCAAGAATACTGATTGGGTTGTCATTTCTTCCTCCAGTGCATATGTAGTGGTGTACTTTAAGTATGAATTTATCAGCTTTTTTCCATATTGAAAACATTAATCAAGACCTAACTTGAGAAGCTGTGCACCCTTATAATAGTGGGTATTATGGAAATGATACAAACTGTGCCATGATCATAAGCTTTTGATCCAAGCCAGTGCATCCACATACCTAACAACCCGCAGACCTTGTCTGGATTTTCGGGAGGTTAGTGTCTTTACATCTCCCTGTCACCCTGTCTTTCCTCCCCCTCAGAACTCACCACTATAGCTGTCCTGCTTCTGAGCCCATTTCTTCTGGCACCTCCTGGTCCTGAACATTCAGCCTCTCTGACTTTCTCTTTGGCTACATCAGAGCTTAGTTACAGGGATCCTTCAGCTTTTCCAGTGGCTTCCACCCTGGTCATCAAACAGATCAGTCTAAACTCAAGTCCTGGTGAACAGCAGTCTGCCCATGGGAACCTGTATTGGATGGCCCCCACCTCCCAGAAGAGGAAAGCTCACAAACCCAGTTATCCTTTCTCACCCTTCCTCACCTCAAAGGGCCTCACTGTTAATTCTGTGATTTCAAAAACTTGCTACTGTACATATTGTAAGACTATTTTTTCGAGGAGATGATACTATCAATTCAAAGTACCTCAGTACCATATGATCCCTCAGTCCCACACTTGGGCATATATCGGGAGAAAACTCTAATTCAAAAAGGTGCATGCACAACAAGGCTCACAGCAGCACTATTCACAATAGCCAAGACAAGGAAGTGACCCAGATGTCCATCAGCAGATGAGTGGATAAACAGGGTGTGGTAAGTACATACAGTGGAATACTACTCAGCCATAAAAAGGATGAAAAAACACCATTAGCAGCAACATGGATGGATCTAGATATTATCATACTAAGTGAAGTAAGCCATACAGAGAAAGACAGCTGTCACATGCTATCACTTATATGTGGAATCTAAAAAAATGATGCAACTGACCTTATGTACAAAACAAAAGCAGACTCACAGAAACAGAAAACAAACTTATGGTTACCAAAGGAGTTTAGGGAAGACTGATAAATTAGGAGTATGGGATTAACAGACACACTACTATATACAAAATACAAAAACAACAAGGGCCTACCGCAGAGCACAGGGAACTATATTCAATACCCTGTAATAAACCATAATGAAAAATAATCTGAAATACATATATGATAAATATGTATAAGTAATTACTTTGCTGTATTCCAGAAACTAATGCATTATAAATTAACTATACTTCAATTAAAAAAAAGATAAATATTTTTAAAAATTAACAAAAGTAACTCAGTCACAGAAGGGCAGATTAATGAGAACAGTTTGCAGTGCCACACAGTCATGACTTTATGCCAGGAAATATCACATGTTTTAGATTAAACACAGTATCAATGACACATGCCTTATATTAACATATTGTCCAAATAAGGTACAGGTAAGAAGTGCTATGGGCTTCCCTGGTGGCTCAGATAGTAAAGAATCTGCCTGCAATTCAGGAGACCTGGGTTTGATCTCTGGGTCAGGAAGATCCCCTGAAGGAGGAAATGGATACCCACTCCAGTATTCTTGCCTGGGGAATCCCATGGTCAGAGGAACCTGACAAACTACAGTTCAAGGGGTTGCAAAGAGTTGGACATGACTGAAGCGACTGAACATGCATACTAGATCAAACCTCTGTGAACTAAAATTGACAATAAAAGAGGCAGTTCCCAGAAAATCTCAGTGTAAGATTGTCCAATACACCGAATCTTCCTCTAAAACTTCATATCAATATTTCCTACATTAAATTATATCCAAATATGCTCGTATTTAAAGTCCATATCAATTTTTACACCCAAATAACCCACAAATTTGGTACACACAGTAAAATACAGTTCTACCTCATAAGGTAGAAAAAGAAATCTATTTCAGGATTTTATTCTCAGTTTATTTTGTAAATAGTGATAAGAAAAAGAAACAGGTATCTCTTTAGTAAGATTTTATAACTGTGCATTAAAAAAAAATAAAGCCTGTGAAACGTTGGCTTAAAGCTCAACATTCAAAAAACTAAGATAATGGCATCTGTCCCCATCACTTCATGGCAAATAGAGAAACAGTGGAAACAGTGGCAGACTTTACTTTGGGGGCTCCAAAATCACTGCAGATGGTGACTGCAGCCATGAAATTAAAAGACGCTTACTCCTTGGGAGAAAAGTTACAACCAACCTAGATAGCATATTAAAAAGCAGAGACATTACTTTGTGAACAACGGTCCATCTAGTCAAGGATATGGTTTTTCCAGTAGTCATGTATGGATGTGAGAGTTGGACTATAAAGAAAGCTGAGTGCCAAAGAATTAATGCTTTTGAACTATGGTGTTGGAGAAGACTCTTGAGAGTCCCTTGGACTGCAGGGAGATCCAACCATTCCATCCTAGAGGAAATCAGCCCTGAATATTCATTGGGAGGACTGATGTTGAAGCTGAAACTCCAATACTTTGGCCACCTGATGTGAAGTGCCTGACTCATTTGAAAGGACCCTATTGCTGGGAGGGATTGCGGACAGGAGGAGAAGGGGATGAAAGAGGATGAGATGGTTGGATGGTGTCACCAACTCGATGGGCATGAGTTTGGGTGAACTCTGGGAGTTGATCATGGACAGGGAGGCCTGGTGTGCTGCAGTCCATGGGATCGCAAGGAGTCGGACACAAATGAGTGGCTGAACTGAACTGAAATGTGCATGTTTACTAATCTTCCCCGAAATCTCTAAAGACTTCAGATAGATCCATGGATCAATTTCTAGCATCACAGTGAAATGAAGTTCACATAAAAAAACACGGAGAGTAATTTATGTTCTTCCCAAGCTCTGCAAAATTGTTGACTTATTTCCTTCTGAGGTGATGCTTCTGCCTTTTTATCAGATTCTCTTCAGTCTTTTGATCCTATTATTTATTCTATTTGATTATCTCACATAGATCAATATATTCCTGGATATCTCCTTTCATCAGGTATATAGTATTATAAGGTCATTCATAGAGTATGTTAGATATTTAGCTGATCTGAAATATCTTATAATCTCATAATTTTACATGTGATTTCCTTCTCCTAGTAACTAAAGCATGAATTTATAATAAAATCAAATTTAGTGTCAACCTTTGGCTAAAGTCAGCTCTTTTTACTTGACAACTGTAGAGGTCCACGGATGACTTCACTGCAGTGCCCTGTTGTGGGTAAATGCATCTTACCATAACTGCAAGGATGGACCTTAGTGAGGACTTCAAAGATGGGAATGGGCCTACAGAGAGGAGGGAACTTCTCATGGAGACAAGAGGAAGAAGGAGTAACTGAAGAAGCAAAGAGAGTCATGACACAGGAGACGAGGGGATATTCTTTATCTGAGGAGGCATTGTTGGCTTCTGAGTCACAGGACCGGAATGCAGCATGGTAACGGAGAGTGCAGCAGCTGTTCGGAATGCAGTCCAATGCTACAATGTGATCCATAGTGAGAGGGAAAAAGCCACTGCCCAGACTCCAAAGGATTTTTTTTTTTTGAGAGGGTAGACAGAATTGAGGGCTTCCTTCATGGCTCAGAAAGTGAATAATGCACTTGAAGTGAGGGAAACCTGGGTTTGATCACTGGGTTGAGAAGATCTCCTGGAGGAGGGCATGGCAACCTACTCCAGTATTCTTGCCTGGAGAATCCCATGGATAGAGGAACCTGGTGGGTTGCATACCATGTGGTCCCTAAGAACTGGACACGACTGTGCGACTAAGCCCAGGCAGAACTGAATCCAGCAAGGAACCAGAACTGTGCCATCAACATCAGGTGTGAGTGAAACTGCAGCTTGCCCTCCATCTCCCACTGCTGACAATCCTGCAGTTCTACCATCTCCCACCTCCTCTCCCTTCTCCAGCCAGTAACTCTTGTTGCCTATTCACTTGATGTCAGTCCCTGTGTGGCAGCTATTATACTGTAATAATGTACTAAGTACTGAGTTGTAAGATTAAAAATTTTTTTTTTAATTTTTGTGTTTGTGTGTTATTTTTGTGAAAAGTATTATAAGTCTCTGACAGTACCGTATTATACAGCTGACTATGTTAGTTGGGTACCTGGGCTAACTATGATGGGCTTATAAACAAACTGGACTTTTGAACGTGCTCTCAGAACAGAACCTGTTCTTATGTAGGGTATTTACTGTATTAGAAAAGAAGCAGGTCTCAACTCAATTACCTAAGTTTCTCCCTCATTAACTAAATAAATTAAAAGTGAGCGAAGTAAGAAAATAACAGATATAAGAACAGAAATCGATAAAATTAAGAACAGAAGATTGGAAGAGAAAATCAATCCAACTGAAAGCTGGTTCTTTGAAAAGAGCAATCAAATTGATACTGATGAAGAAAAAAGCGAATAAACAAATTACCAACATCAGAATGGAAAAGGGGCTATCACTATAGACCAATTAGATATTGAAAGGGAATAAAACAACTAGAAAAAAAGAAAGTCAACAACATAGCTGAAATCAAACTATTTTTGTAAACCATAAACTACTACAACTCATTCAAGATGAAATAATTTGCATTGTCTTAAATTCACTAAAATAATGGACTTAATAATTAAATCCCTTCATAAAAGAAATGCTTAGTATCAGACAATTTCATTGGCAAGTTCCACCAAATAGTTATAGAAAAGTTAGAATAAATTCTATAAGATTTCCTCCAGGATATAGTAAAAAAGAAAACACTTCTCAACCTATCTTATCAAGCTGGAATTACTCCGATACCAAAATCATATAAATACAGTATACACAAAAGAGAAAACTATTATCTATGTCCTTTAAGATCAAAGCTCCAAAAACCTCCAGCATAATACTAGGAAATTAACACCAGCATTACATAAAAAATAAAAACACATCAGGACTAAGCGGACTTAGTTCCCAGAATGCAACTTGCTCAATATCCAAAAGTAAATCCATATAATCCACCAACACACCATCTTAAAGATACTCAGTGGTTATAATTTATATAGAAAATGCATTTAGCAAAATCTGACACCTGTTCACGATAAGATTAAAAAAAAAAAAAAAATCTCAGAAAATCAATTACAAAACCACAAAATCAGCTCAGTGAAGGAAGGTTAGTATTTTTGATAGATTGTGTTGAAACAATAAAAGCAGAAACTCAAACTAAACCAAACAAAATCTTGAACAAAACATTAAATCTCATACAAAAATTAAATCAGAAACAATAACAGATCTAAATATAAAGCTATAAAATTTTAAAGGAACATAGGAGAAAATATTTGTGATTTATTATTTTCAGAGTAAGCATTAGTATACATATGTTGTTGCTGCTGCTAAGTCGCTTCAGTTGTGTCTGACTGTGTGCAACCCCATAGATGTCAGCACACCAGGCTCCTCTGTCCCTGGGATTCTTCAGGCAAGAATACTGGAGTGGGTTGCCATTTCCTTCTCCAAGTTTGCATGTGTGTGTGTGTGTATATATATATATATATATATAAGTGTTCCTTACATCTTTGGTTGTAGACATGCAAATGTATCCTCAAAGGGCAAGGTGTTGTAGCTACTGTCAAGTCCCTTCAGTTGTGTCCGACTCTGTGCGACCCCATGGACTGCAGCCTACCAGGCTCCTCCATCCATGGGATTTTCCGGGCAACAGTACTGGAGTGGTGTGCCATTGCCTTCTCCAGGTGTTGTAGACATGCCACCAAATAACATAGGAAGGATATGTTCGTTAAAGAAATTACTTTCTATCATGTAGAAAAAAGGTTCATTTTGCCCATGAAAGGACTAATACATTTTCTAATCTCAAGACTGATACAGTTTTGTGATTTTTAAAATCTTTACTGAATTTGTTACAATATCGTTTCCATTTTATGTTTTGATGTTTTGGCCATGAGGCATGTGGGATCTTGCTCCCTAACCAGAAGAGACTGAACCCACACCACTGCACTGGAAGGGGAAGTCAACCATTGGACTGCCAGAGGAGTTCCAGCTTATGCACTTTTTAACAGGGACTAAAAACAAACTACTGATAGGCAGATTGATATAAATATACAACAAGTAAAAATGTTAATATATTACAAAAACTATATATATATAGAAAAGTATGTGCCTGATTTGTTATTTAGCTATATATTTATACATATTTCATTCGTATATGGAGAGAAAGAAAGAATGAGAAAAAATTGTAATTGCTGCTGCTAAGCTTTTATCTAAATGCAGCTTTATAAACACAATAGCAGAGAGGGAATGATTCTTAGATAGTTATTATACAGAATGACCCCTATGTTGGGTCAGTGCAAGTAAAGAAAAGCTCGGCTAGTCTTAACCTAGAAAGCCATAAAATATGTTGAATGGATGCTTCTCAAGTGTGTGATAAAAATGTATCGTCACTACCGCTAGTAATACTGTCCCTGACCTCAGAACATCATTGAAGAGAGACCAACCGAATGCTTTAATTTCCACATAAACTGCTGATCACGACGGTTCAGACATGCCAGATGGCAGCGGGAGTGATGGATGGTGTTGATGCCTCAGGAGAAATGAGCTACTAAAATTATATTATATTCAGCTGGGATTTTAAAACATGCAATATAAATAAAATCGTTATACCAGAGCAAAATGTCGCACCTCTTTATTTAATAGTGTGTTGGTTGAGGAGATGAGTGTGTGCATTTGTTTTGTAAAAAGTGTGCTTTTCTGTGCCCAGGGATCACGCCAATAGGACAGCATAGTGCCGAGTAAGCATCAAGCCTGCTTGTCACAAATCTGGGGCCAGGAGGAGGGAAGAGCACTCTCAGTGTCATTCAAATGTATGACAAAAACACATCGAAGATCTTCCTCCACTTTCAATGAGATTATGTCTCATAAACCCACTATAAACAGGAAAAAATCGTAAGTCAAAAATGCACTGAATGCTCCTCACCCACAGAGCATCAGAGCTTAGCACAGCCCAGCTTCAATGTGCTCAGAAAACTTAACATTAGCCCACGGCTGGGCAAGATCATCTGACACAAAGCCTAGTTTAGAATAAAGAGCTGAATATATCTCATGTAATGTACTCAATACTGTGCCTGCATGCGTGCTCAGTCGCTCAGTAGAAACTGACTCTTTGTGACCCCATGGAGTGTATCCTGCCAGGCTCCTCTGTCCATGGAATTTTTCAGGCAAGAATACTGGAGTGGGTTGCCATTTCCTCCTCCAGCGGATCTTCCCGACTTGGTGACTGAACCCACATTTTCTTCATTGGCAGGCAGTTTCTTTAACTCTCAACCGCCGAGGAAGCCCCACTGAATACTATATTGACAAGGAAAACCAGAAGGGCTGGGCTGTCTGGGTGCAGAAGGTTTGCAAATGTGTCTTTGTTCGCCCTGGTGATAGTGTGGCTGCCCAGGATCAGCCTCAGGAGAGAAGAGAGGTATGCACATTGCTGGCCCAGAAAAGACCCAAATTAAAAATATGAAGCACAATTTCTACTGAATGCATACCACTTTCAAACAAGTGTAATTTCAAAATATCCTAAGTTGAACCACTGTTGAGGAGCGACCACATACCTAATGAAAAAACATGTAATAGACCATTAAAAAAAATTCTTCGAGAAATGCTGATAGAGTTTCTCCCTAAATTTAAATTGTAAGATCATGATGTCTATATTAATTAATGATCTTGTTATTCTGAGGAAAGATTCTATCCAGCAAGTAGATACTCATTTGTAAATATGTGGATCAATAGACTCCATCTGTCTACTTTCCTTTAGATGGAGGTATCTATTTGAACAGTTAAAGTAGTTGGAATTGGCATTTAGTTTTAGTTCCCCATTCAAGGAATGCGGAGAAGGCAATGGCACCTCACTCCAGTACTTCTGCCTGGAAAATCCCATGGATAGAGGATCCTGGTAGGCTGCAGTCCATGGGGTCGCTGAGAGTCGGACACGACTGAGCGACTTCACTTTCACTTTTCACTTTCATGCATTGGAGAAGGAAATGGCAACCCACTCCAGTGTTCTTGCCTGGAGAATCCCAGGGAAGGGGGAGCCTAGTGGGCTGCGGTCTATGGGGTCGCACAGAGTCGGACACGACTGAAGTGACTTAGCAATTAGCAATTCAAGGAATGAGCACAGAATTTCTTTAAATCTTTCTCTAATTCTACTCTCAACTTACTTTCCTTATCCCATCACAAATACAGCAAATCCATGTTATACAAATGCATGTGATACACTTTCTTTTTCTCTTAGATGTATGTGAGTAAAGTCTAGCTTATTAATAGCTACAGTTTTAGGGAAAATTTTTTGAATTTATTTAAAAAAATGTAGAGCTGGATGCTTGGGGCTGGTGCACTGGGACGACCCAGAGGGATGGTATGGGGAGGGAGGAGGGAGGAGGGTTCAGGATGGGGAACACATGTGTACCTGTGGCAGATTCATTTTTATATATGGCAAAACCAATTCAATATTGTAAAGTTAAATAAAATAAAATTTAAAAAAATAGATAACCAATAAAGTCCTACTGAAAAAAAAATGTAGAGCAAATGAAGTTGAATGATTTTCATGGCTGAAAAACACAGACCCTTGTACAAAAAGCAGAAAAAATAAACATGCCATTGAAATATAACTTTTTCTTGCGTTTTATGGTCTCTCCCTGACATATAGTATTTCTAGATAATAGAAATTCCATAATATACTAGTATTTCCTTTGGGCATAGAGATGGTTGCAGGGAGAGTGCAGACCCTGAAGACATGGTTTGCAGGAACAACTACCACCCTTTGCTAATCTCAGCTGTGCGGGGTTCCTACATCTCAGCTCACCCACCAGAAACACCCTTGGCAGATTCCCTGCCAAGAACATGACCCTACAGCAGTCATGCACAGGTTCAGGGGAAGGGGCCAAGTGGCTGAAGGCTAGGAGAGGGGCAAGCGAGGGTCTAAAAACCCTTCCTAGGAGGCAGAGAGACTCGAGTAAAGCTCCAATCCCAGGGTTAGTCCTCCTGTTTCATCCCATCTCATTCACAGAACAAACGTACAAACTTTCAGTTGTAAGATAAATACGTTTTGAAAATGTAATACACAACACAATGACTTTAATCAACACTTTTGTATTGTATATTAGAAAGTTGCTAAAAAGTGAAGAGTGAAAGTGTTAAGTCGTTCAGTCACATCCAAGTCTTTGCGACCCCACGTACTATAGCCCACCAGGCTTCTCTGTCCATTGGATTTTCCAGGCAAGAACATTGGAGTGGGTTGCCATTTTCTACGCAGGGGATCTTTCTGACCCAGGGACTGGGTATCCCGCACTGCAGCCAGATTCTTAACAATCTGAGTCACCAGGCAATCCAGCAAAACCTGCTAAGAGTGCAGTTTTTTAAATGGTTATTATAGAAATAAAAATAAATTTAAAAAAATAAAAATTTGCAACATTGTGAGGTGATAGATGTTAACTGAATTTACTGCAGTAATCATTTTGCAATATATATATATTTCAAATCATTGTTAGACTAATATAATTTTATGGCAATTATAACAATAAAACTGGAAAATAAATAGTAAAATAATAAAATTAAGATAAAACTATTAACATTTTCAAGGTGATGGTCACTGACCATTAAACCTCAGGCAGATGGTCCTTCCAGGTTAGGCAGAGTATGACTGCACTGGTCAATAGTCCATGCAGCCAGCCCTGTGAGTATTTCCTTAAAATATTTAGAGCTCTTTTATAGCTTTTGTGAAGGCTTCCTGGGGTGGCAGGGGTGAAGTATTAAAGAATTATCCTGCCAGTGCAGGAGACTCCAGACACTCGGGTTCGATACCTGGGTCAGGAAGTTTCCATAGAGAAGCAAATGGCAACCCACTCCAGTATTCTTGCTGCAGAGTTCCATGGACAGAGCAGCCTAATGGGCTACAGTCCATGGGGTCACAAAGAGTTGGACACAATTGAGTGACTGAGCACACACAGCTTATGTGAATTCAGTTCAGTTCAGTTCAGTTCAGTCACTCAGTCATGTCCGACTCTTCGCTACCCCATGAATCGCAGCATACCAGGCCTCCCTGTCCATCACCAACTCCCGGAGTTCACTAAAACTCATGTCCATCGAGTCAGTGATTCCAGCCATCTCATCCTCTGTCGTCCCCTTCTCCTCCTGCCTCCAATCCCTCCCAGCATTAGAGTCTTTTCCAGTAAGTCAACTCTTCGCTGAGGTGGCCAAAGTACTGGAGTTTCAGCTTCAGCATCATTCCCTCCAAAGAAATCCCAGGGCTGATCTCCTTCAGAATGGACTGGTTGGATCTCCTTGCAGTCCAAGGGACTCTCAAGAGTCTCCCCCAACACCACAGTTCAAAAGCATCAATTCTTTGGTGTTCAGCTTGCTTCACAGTCCAACTCTCACATCCATACACGACCACAGGAAAAACCATAGCCTTGACTAGACAGAACTTCGTTGGCAAAGTAATGTCTCTGCTTTTGAATATGCTATCTAGGTTGGTCATAACTTTCCATCCAAGGTGTAAGCATCTTTTAATTTCATGGCTGCAGTCACCATCTGCAGTGATTTTGGAGGCCAAAAAAATAAAGTCTGACACTGCTTCCACTGTTTCCCCATCAATTTCCCATGAAGCGATGGGACCAGATGCCATGATCTTCATTTTCTGAATGTTAAGCTTTAAGCCAACTTTTTCACTTTCCTCTTTCACTTTCATCAAGAGGCTTTTTAGTTCCTCTTCACTTTCTGCCATAAGGGTGGTGTCATCTGCATATCTGAGGTTATTGATATTTCTCCAGAAATCTTGATTCCAGGTTGTGTTTCTTCCAGTCCAGCATTTCTCATGATGTACTCTGCATATAAGTTAAATAAGCACAGTGATAATATACAGCCTTGACATACTCCTTTTCCTATTTGGAACCAGTCTGTTGTTCCATGTCCAGTTCTAACTGTTGCTTCCTGACCTGCATATAGGTTTCTCAAGAGGCAGGTCAGGTGGTCTGATATTCCCATCTCTTTCAGAATTTTCCACAGTCTATTGTGATCCACACAGTCAAAGGCTTTGGCATAGTCAATAAAGCAGAAATAGATGTTTTTCTGGAACTCTCTTGCTTTTTCCATGATCCAGCAGATGTTGGCAATTTGATCTCTGGTTCCTCTGCCTTTTCTAAAACCAGCTTGAACATCTGGAAGTTCACAGTTCACATACTGCTGAAGCCTGGCTTGAAGAATTTTAGCATTACTTTACTAGCATGTGAGATGAGGGCAATTGTGCAGTAGTTTGAGCATTCTTTGGCATTGCCTTTCTTTGGGATTGGAATGAAAACTGACCTTTTCCAGTGCTCTGGCCACTGCTGAGTTTTCCAAATTTGCTGGCATATTGAGTGCAGCACTTTCACAGCATCATCTTTCAGGATTTGAAATAGCTCAACTGGAATTCCATCACCTCCACTAGCTTTGTTCGTAGTGATGCTTTCTAAGGCCCACTTGACTTCACATTCCAGGATGTCTGGCTCTAGGTCAGTGATCACACCATCGTGATTATCTGGGTCGTGAAGATCTTTTTTGTACAGTTCTTCTGTGTATTCTTGCCACCTCTTCTTAATGTCTTCTGCTTATGTTACGTCTATACCATTTCTGTCCTTTATTGAGCCCATCTTTGCATGAAATGTCCCCCTGATATCTCTAATTTCCTTGAAGAGATCTCCAGTCTTTCCCATTCTGTTGTTTTCCTCTATTTCTTTGCATTGATCACCTAGGAAGGCTTTCTTATGTCTTCTTGCTATTCTTTGGAACTCTGCATTCAGATGCTTATATCTTTCCTTT
>NW_011494888.1:227917-241304 GCF_000754665.1 Bison bison bison
TTTGCATTTCTTTTCTATGGGGATGGTCTTGATCCCTGCCTCCTGTACAATGTCACGAACCTCATTCCAAAGTTCATCAGGCACTCTATCTATCAGATCTAAGCCCTTAAATCTATTTCTCACTTCCACTATATAATCATAAGGGATTTGATTTAGGTCATACCTGAATGGTCTAGTGGTTTTCCCTACTTTCTTCAATTTAAGTCTGAATTTAGTAATAAGGAGTTCATGATCTGAGCCACAGTCAGCTCCTGGTCTTGTTTTTGCTGACTGTATAGAGCTTCTCCATCTTTGGCTACAAATAATATAATCAATCTGATTTTGGTGTTGACCATCTGGTGATGTCTATGTGTAGAGTCTTCTCTTGTGTTGTTGGAAGAGGGTGTTTGCTATGACCAGTGCATTTTCTTGGCAAAACTCTATTAATCTTTGCCCTGCTTCATTCCGTATTCCAAGGCCAAATTTGCCTATTATTCCAGGTGTGTCTTGACTTCCTACTTTTGCATTCCAGTCCCCTATAATGAAAAGGACATCTTTTTTGGATGTTAGTTCTAAAAGGTCTTGTAAGTCTTCATAGAACCGTTCAACTTCAGCTTCTTCAGCATTACTGGTTGGGGCATAGACTTGGATTACTGTGATATTGAATGGTTTGCCTTGGAAACGAACAGAGATCATTCTGTCGTTTTTGAGATTGCATCCAAGTACTGCATTTAGGACTCTTTTGTTGACCATGATGGCTACTCCATTTCTTCTGAGGGATTCCTGTCCGCAGTAGTAGATATAATGATCATCTGAGTTAAATTCACCCATTCCAGTCCATTTTAGTTCGCTGATTCCTCGAAGGTCTACATTCACTCTTGCCATCTCTTGTTTGACCACTTTCAATTTGCCTTGATTCATGGACCTGACATTCCAGGTTCCTATGCAATATTGCTCTTTACAGCATCAGACCTTGCTTCTATCACCAGTCACATCCACAGCTGGGTATTGTTTTTGCTTTGGCTCCATCCCTTCATTCTTTCTGGAGTTATTTCTCCACTGATCTCCAGTAGCATATTGGGCCCCTACTGACCTGGGGAGTTCCTCTTTCAGTATCCTATCATTTTGCCTTTTCATACTGTTCATGGGGTTCTCAAGGGAAGAATACTGAAGTGATTTGCCATTCCCTTCTCCAGTGGACCACATTCCATCAGATCTCTCCACCATGACCAGCCTGTCTTGGGTGGCCCCACTGGCATGGCTTAGTTTCGTTGAGTTAGACAAGGCTGTAGTCCTAGTGTGATTAGATTGACTAGTTTTCTGTGAGTATGGTTTCAGTGTGTCTGCCCTCTGATGCCCTCTTGCAACACCTACTATGTTACTTGGGTTTCTCTTACCTTGGGCGGGGGGTATCTCTTCACGGCTGCTCCAGCAAAGCTCAACCACTGCTCTTTACCTTGGATGAGGGGTATCTCCTCACTGCCGCCCTTGTGACCTTCAGCGTGGGATAGCTCCTCTAGGCCCTCCTGCACCCGGGCAGCCACCGCTTCTTGGACGTGGGGTTGGTCCTCCTGGCCGCTGCCCCTGGCCTCGGGTGTAGGGGCGTGGGGTAGCTCCTCCAGGCCACCGACCCTGACCTCATTTGCAGGGTATCTCCTCTCAGCCGTCACCCCTGACCTTGGACTTGGGTAGCTCTTCTCAGCCATTCCTGCACCGTCGCAGCCTTGCACTCTCGGCCGCTGCCCCTGACCTCACACGTGGGGTAGCTCCTCTCGGCCGCGCTTAGTGCGCCGGTCGCACCCGCCGCTGAAAGATTCAAAACATTATACCATGAAATATAACTTGATCACCTTCAAAGTTGCAATTTAGTAACAAGAAATATTTTAGGCTTTAGAATATAATTTTTATATTTTCACTGTATCAACACATCAGTTTCAGACGATTTGGAAAAATCATATCCATTTACATAGCAGATGTTAACAGCCTACATTCTACAAAGCAGACATTTTGTGGGGATGGCAATAATAACAATTATCATTTAATCTCTACTAAGTATCCAAGCTCATGATCAGAACTGCCCCTGTGGTTTGATTCTGCTTAGGTAATTGGCATGTTTTCCTGAGTATAACATGCCAAGGAAAGAACACAACATATGCAAATATAGCTAAACTAATTGCCCAAAGAATGACAATGGCTTCACATTACTCAGTCTTGAAGCTGCCCCACTCTCTGTTCGTGGGCTGTAAATGAACCCTGATGCACATTCTGAGGCAGGTAAGTCCTGTCTCAAATGACAGATCCCCTTGGCTGCTGATCTTCGCTGATCTTCACTTTTACCAGTCCACTGCCCACAGCACAGGGAAGATGAGAATGAACAAAGCAGGTAACAGAAAGGAAACCAAGTCCTCAATACTGCAAGTAACTGAATCCAAGGAATGCCACTTATTCCCTGGAAGGATCGCTGTAAATGATATAGAAAACAACTGTAAGTGAAGATCTCCAAAGGAGGGCATGGCAACCCACTCCAGTGTTGTTGCCTGGAGAATCCTATGGACAGAGGAGCCTGGAGGGCTGGCTACAGTCCAAGGGGATGCAAAGAATCAGACACGACTGAACTGACTTAGCTCACACCTAACCATAGAATCCCTTCACCTGGAGACCAGGTCACCTAAAGATGTGGGGTAGGTACTTTGATATTTAATGCATGTGGTGTCACATGTTCCCAGAGGAATCTTTATGTGCTTATGTATTCAAGTAAGCACACAATTAAAAAAAAAAATCATTCAGGAAGTTAGAGAATTAACTTTAGTAATAAAATATTGTTTTTGGCAGATTAAAATTCATTTGGTTTTCGGTAACCCCTTTCTTTTAAAAGATGGTTCTAAACTAATGGCAATGTGAAAAAGTCATTTACTTTGATAGGAAACTTTCAATTCGGAGCTAGAATTTTAGAGAAGCAACTGATAGAGCACAACTTGTATTGATTATCTGCCTTGTGGTTTGAATGAAGGGCTTTAGCAGGCTATTTTGGAAACACTGAGGGAATTTGATATAATCACTCACTTTTTCTGCTTCAGGAAAACATTATTCCTGCTGGTTAAAAAAAGTATTTCTATGCTTAGAACTTTAGCAATGGCTAAGATCTATGTAGTAGATTTATAATAGTTGCAAAGTGTATCCATGGTCAATAACTAAACAGAAGATGGGAATCTCAGGATAGAAATATACATATATTTGAGAAAATATTAGTCACTTTGTCTGGAATCAGATCTTTAGGTTACTGAAAAATGTACATATTTATAACTCAGACAAGGGCTTTTATTACTTTGATATATTACACTTGCATTTCTTAGGTACTAACACAGCTTTGGGCTTCCCTGGTGGCTCAGAGGTTAAAGCGTCTGCCTACAATGTGGCAGGCCTGGTTCAATCCCTGGGTCGGGAAGATCCCCTGGAGAAGGAAATGTTAACCAACTCCAATATCCTGGAGAATCCCATGGATGGAGAAGCCTGGTAGGCTACAATCCAGGGGGTCGCAAAGAGTTGGACACGACTGAGCAACTTCACTTTCACTAACACAGCTTTATTGTTCTTTAAAAGTAAAATATTTTGCTTTTTTAAACAAAATATTTAATCCCATGAGAGAAAATAATTTACATTTGGATTTTTAAGAATAGCCCTGTGTAGTAAATCATTTCTATCTTCAAACGTTTCCCCATTTTAGCGTTTTGGATGACAAACTATCTCATGAGATCAAACATAAAAAATGACCTTCCTTGAAATATATTGATGGGAATGTCTTGAACAGAGGTCAAGCAAATGATGTGTTCCTTGATATTAGCTTTTCCAATACTATACCTTAATGATACACTTACTAAAATAATGAAGACATTAAATATCACAACATCCATTGGATATAGAAGCGTCCTTAATACTAACTCATGTACTTTTCATCCCTGAGTGATTTTTGCTGTAACTTTTATTGCAATTCTCCCACCCCCTCATTCTTAAAGGGAGCAGATGTCACATTATTTGGGAACCACCATAAGGACACATTTCCAGGGAGAATGCAATATCAATACACAGTAATATTGCTTGTATAAATATTTAATTAGAAAATGTAAAATTCTATAAAATACCTCATGATTAAGCAGTTATATTTCTACCTCTTTGAGATTTCATTTATTTCAGAGATTCTTTCCTTATCTTGTTCATTTTATAAACACTTAAGTCTTCTATATGCATCAAAATGCTAAAGATTTTGTATTCTTTTACTTCCATGCTTCCATCCTGAAGAGTATGGGTTGACTTCTACAAATGGTACATGTTTGGTTCAGAGGTATTTGTGAGAATAAGAACCTTATGAGATTCTCTTTTTCTTCAAAGTTACCATGACAACATTTTTATCCTCTTGCTGTGAGGACATAATTCTCCATGGAGCTCTCACATCTTTGTGCATCTTCTGAGCAAAGACATTAAGAGCTTACTATTATTATTGTTGTCTTTCCAGTAATATTTGTATAATGTACCTCTTAGAAGATAGAATTAGCTTCTTCCTTCATGGTAGAGGACAGATTTGTTAAAAAAAAAAAGAAAGAAAGAAAAGAAAAGCTAATATAATATGTTTCCAACCAGCAAAGTTTAGGCATGTTTGTTACCAGCCTCCTGATAAGTTTGGGGTTTGCTGAGGTCAATGTTCCTTAGCTGTGACGTGCTGCAGATGGAATTCACCTGGAACTCCGGGAGTCCTGTGGGACCTGGGGAACAAGAACAACTAGGAGACCAACCAGGTGAACGTGAAGTGTGTGCTGCCCCTGCACCATTAGTGATAGAATCCTTTGTCTTTGACAAAGGGTCTCTTGTTTTCTACTGTAATAGCATCCATGAAACTAAGGCAGGCTACCTTTTTAGCTTGCCAGCAAGGTAAAGTTTCACCCTTACAGTTTTTTGCACTGCTAATATTCTACCAGTCTCTAAGACAAATTTTAGATCAAAATATAATAAACAATATGGAGGAGACTGTGCAAAAGTGAGAATTAAAAATCTGTTAATGTAGCAAATGAAAATTGTGTTATTTAAAGACATACTGTTAAATTTACAAATATAATATGATATTGCTTATACGTAGAATCTTAACAAAAAATGGCACAAATGAGCTCAAAACAGAAATAGAGTCACAATGTAGAAAACAAATGTATGGTTATTGGTGGGTAAGTGGAAGAGAGATAATCTGGGAGATTGGGATTGAAACATACACACTACTACACACAAAATAGATGACTAATAAGAACCTACTGTGGAGCACAGAGAATCTACTCAATGCTCTGTAATGGACTATATGGGAAAAGCATCTAAAAAGTGTGGATATGTGTATATGCATAACTTATTCACTTTGCAGTACAGCAGAAACTAATATAAAATCATAAATCAATTATACTCCAATAAAAAATAATTTAAAAAATTGTGCCACTGATATTGAAACAATACTTTGTCCACCTGATGCAAAGAACTGACTCATTGGAAAATACCCTGATGCTGGGAAAGATTGAAGGCAGGAGGAGAAGGGGACGACAGAGGACGAGATGCTTGGATGGCATCACCGACTCGATGGATATGAGTTTGGGTGGACTCCAGGAGTTGGTGACGGACAGGGAGGCCTGGCGTGCTGTGGTTCATGGGGTCGCAAAGAGTCAGACATGACTGAGCAACTGAATTGACTGAGTGACTGAACAAGATATGTATCATAAAGGCAATAAATCAACAATTTTTTTAAAAAAGGCAAGGTGCAAGGTGCATGATTTCTGATCTAATGTTATCTAAAATTATACTGATAAAAATAAAAGGTCTCTGTTGAGGATGCCCACAATGATTTGCTATTCCTCTGAAAGGCTGGAGTCCAAGTTTCTTTTCCTGAATCTGGGTTGGCATTTTTGACCTGCCTGACTAAGAGAATACGGTGGGAGTGAGCTGATGAACTTCCAAGGCTGGGTCATGAGAAGCTCTGAATCCTTTGCCTCAGCTTCTTGAGGCACTTGCTCACAGAGCCCTGACCTACCATCAGAGATCTGTGGTTCCGACATTAGAGATCAGGTGAGGCTGCCTGAGACTCACAGAGAAACAGGGGGGCTTGTGCAAGCCCATTCTGCCACTCAGTCCTGCCAAGGTACCACACATGTGAATGAAGCTGCCTGGACTCCTCAGGTTAGCTCCATAACCAGCTGAGCCATTCAGTCCATGGTATCCTGAGTATCTGCCATAGGAACTGAACATGGGCCCAGCTAAATCGTTCCTGACCAACAATATTCTTTCATATCATAAAGTCCTATTGCTTGAAGTCAATGTTTTAGCATAACTCAGTACATAATAGAGGGTATCTAGGACAGTTTCTAAATTCCTTAAAAAATACTGTGCTTTTCTGTGCAGTAAAGCACTTTGGTTTAAAATGTTAAATATACAGAATATTAGTAATATTGTTTTTCTTTTTTCCATCCTCCTTTCTCTATTGGAAGCTTCCTAATCTCTTTTTAAATTAATCAGATAATATATTTCAGAGTAACGTTTAGAAATAATAGTTTCTCTCAAAGCTAAAATCTGCCTTAAGTGAATTTTTGCAATAAATCTCTTAGGGTTTATAATAAAACTGCCAAAACACTCTTAAATTTATATGAAGTCCTTGGCAGTAGTTTTCTTTTTCTTTTAATTTATAAATAGATTCTTATTAATTAAAATTAAGATGTCTGAAATTTGTCTCCTCATGTCTTAGGCATGAGTGAAAATGAGATTTTTTTCACTGAGTAATTGTGACTTTTAAGTTAAATGCATTAACTATGTTTTAGAAGTCAAGTGTCATGCATGCTTCAGCAATGATGGAGAGGGTGAGCAGAGCTAATATCCATGTGTGAACTTTGTAAGATAGTGGCTCAGAATGAGCTTAGGTCCATATCTACATAGTATGTGAAATATTTCTGCATCTCATTTTATTTCTTTCTATTGGGGTATCAGTCCTAAAGGAAATAAACCCTGAATAGTCATTGGAAGGGCAGATGCTGAAGCTGAAGGTTCAATACTTTGGCCACCTGATGTGAAGAGCCAACTCATTGGAAAAGAGCCTGATGCTAGGAAAGATTGAAGGCATGAGGAGATGGGAACCACAGAGGATGAGATGTTTGGATGGAAATACTGACTCAATGGAGATGAGTTTGAACAAGCTCTGGGAGTTGATGAAGGACAGGGAAGCCTGGTGTGCTGCAGTCCATGTGGTCACAAAGAGTCCGGCACAATTTAATGACTGAACAACAGCTGCTTTACAATGTTTTGTTAATATCTGCTGTACAACAGTGTGAATCAGCTATATGTATACATAGATCCCCTCCCTCTTGGACCTCCCTCTCACCACTCCATCCCACCCCTCCGGGTCATCACAGAACACTGAGCTGAGCTCCCTGTGCTATACATCAGCTTCCCAATAGCCATCTATTTTACACACAATACACATATGCCAGTGCTACTCTCTCAATTCATCCCGTTCCCCTTTCTCATGTCCACCCATCCTTTCTCTATGTCTGCACCTCTATTCTTGCCCTAAAAATAGGTTCATTTTTATTACTTTTTCTAGATTCCACAAACATGTGTGGAATAAAAATGTCATTGGAATGCTTTCGACTCAGCATCATCTTAGCTATTTGTTAGATCTTTTGTGCTGTCTTATCAAAATTTAATGCATACAGTTCCATAGTTCTTGATGTGTTTTTGTGCCTAGTTGATTTGTATAAAGATGGTGCTAAGTCAATTAAAAAAGAGAGAGAAGAAAAAACAGGTAACCTTAGGTAATATAACTAGATTGAAGTCCTGTCTTCCTCATTATGAGTTGCAGCCATCTCTGAAAGTGGTAGAAAGCCCCAGGTACCTAGGTAAGCCATGTAACCAGCTACTGATGTCTGCCTGAGGGGTTGTGGGTCTGGCTAGTTATAGAATCTGAAAGAACCTAGCTGAAGAAGGTTTACTGAATTGGTTCACATACACTTAGACTCTTCTCCTTTGGTTGTGAATATCCTGAGAGTAGAAAGTGTACAAAATAAAAACATGTGCCTGTGAGCCATACAACTTCTACTCTGCTGTTGCTTTGCAGGCTATACTGTTTGCAGTGAATCACTACCTAAATTTAGTGCTGTGGGAGGCTTTTGTGTCTCGTCTGTTTCATTTCCAATCAGAACCAAAGGTCACTAATGCTTTTTAAACAATATTAGACACAATCATTGCCTAAGTTATCTCACAGTCTAGGTTAATTTAAGATCATACTGGCTCTAGAATCACAGGGAAGATAAAATGGTAGGGAAAAAAAAATCAGAAACAGAAAGTTAAACAGAAACTGGAAAAAAATAAAATTAAAAAAGAAAGAAATTGGGAATATAATGTTGCATGATCCAGCTTTTGTATTTACTTTGGTAATATACTGGGTTTTATTGACTTCTGAATCATAAATCAATCTTTAGTTCCTGAGATAATACCCTGGTAATAATGCAGTATATTTTTTTTGCATTGCCAATTTTGTTTTGTTAATGCTTAGTTTAGACTTTTTCCATTTATGTTTATGAAATGTATTGATTTGCAATTACTTTTCTTATAATATTCTTGTCAGATTTTATAATCAAATTAATATGCTTAGAATTGCTTTCACTTATTAATGGAGTTGGAATTAATTGTTTCCACTTATTATTAATTAACTATTGTAAGCTTGGAATTATTTCTTCATAAATATTTAGTAATATTCAGTAGTGGAATTCCACAAAGCTGAAGTTTTCTTTGTGGGAAGTTATTTATGTATTTATGAAGTCAAGTCTTTTAAAAAATAGAAAGTTTTCATTTTTTTCTTTTATCAGTTTGACAAGTTATCTCTTTCTAGGAATTATTTCACTTTGTTTACATTTTCAAATTTAAATACATTTGCTATAATTTAATATATGTGCAATCTTTACTGATGTCCCATTTTTATTTCCAATTTTGATCATTTATACCTGTCTTTCACTATCTTTGTTTTTCCAGGCATTTATCAATTTTACTACTCATTTTAAATGATTAAATTTTATCTATTTTTATTTTCTCTATTAAAAATGATATTAAGTATTGTTAACTTTCACCTTTTTCATTGCTTTTAACTTCTTGATTTCATACTCAGATCTTTGATTTAAATCTTTGTTATTTTTTTTTAATTTTATTTTATTTTTAAACTTTACATAATTGTATTAGTTTTGCCAAATATCAAAATGAATCTGCCACAGGTATACAAATTACACATTTAAGGCTGCTTTCACTCTAAGCACAGCTTTTCACTTCAGTTCAGTTCCGTTCAGTTGCTCAGTTGTGTCCGACTCTTTGTGACACCATGAACCACAGCACACCAGGCTTCCCTGTCTGTCACCAACTCCTGGAGTTCACCCAAACCCATGTCCATCAAGTCGGTGATGCCATCCAACCTCTGTCATCCTCTGTCATTCCCTTTTCCTCCTGCCCTCAATCTTTCCCAGCATCAGGGTCTTTTCAAATGAGTCTGCTCTTCACATCAGGTGGCCAAAGTATTGGAGTTTCAGCTTCAACATCAGTCCCTCCAATGAACACCCAGGACTGATCTCCTTTAGGATGGACTGGTTTGATCTCCTTGCAGTCCAAGGGACTCACTCTCAAGAGTCTTCTCCAACACCACAACTCAAAAGCATCAATTCTTCAGCACTCGGCTTTCTTTATAGTCCAACTCTCACATCCATACACGACCACTGGAAAAACCATAGCCATGATTAGATGGACCTTTGTTGGCAAAGTAATGTCTCTGCTTTTTAATATGCTGTCTAGGTTGGTCATAACTTTCCTTTCAAAGAGTAAGTGTCTTTTAATTTCATGGGTACAGTCACCATCTGGAATGATTTTGGAGCCCAGAAAAATAAAGTCTGACACTGTTTCCACTGTTTCTCCATCTATTTGCCATGAAGTGATGATGTATTTAATGTTTTAATATACTTAATTTTAATACACTGAAAATATTTTCCATTATAATTTCTTCTTTACTTGATGTGTTATTTAGTAATTTGTTGGTTTATTTTTATTCATTTTGAAATATTCTTGTCTTTTTAAAACTTATTTATTGTTTAGTCAAGCAATTTAGATATTTTGGTCAGAGAATATCCTCCCTATGGTTTAAATTCTTTAAGATTTTTGAAACATTATTTATTACTCCACATATGGTTAGTTTTCACAGAAATAAGTGCTTGTAAGATTGGAAAGAGTATGGAGTATGTATTCTGAACTTTTGGGCAGGAGATTTTATACCCAGGTCAGGGGTACAGTGTTCAGTTGAATGTTTATTTACTTTTCATTTGCTCATGTTGTTCTGTCAATTACTAACAGAGACATGTAAACAGTTCCCATTGTGAATGCAGGTATGTATAATGATCCTGTAATTTAATGAAGTTTATTTAGATCAATCCTAAAGGAAATCAACTCTGAATATTCATTGGAAGGACTGATGCTGAAGCTGAAGCTCCAACACTTTGGCCACCTGATAGGAAGAACTGACTCTTCACAAATGTGTATGTTGCTGGGAAAAATTGAGGGCAGCAGAAGAAGAGGGCAACAGAGGATGAGATGGTTGGATGGCATCACTGACTCAATGGACATGAATTTGAGCTTTATGTCTATCAAAGTTGTCTGCCTTAATGTGTGGCATTACCATAGATTTAATAGGTCTTTAGTGCAGTTTTTGCACTATACATTTTTTATACTTTTTCTTTAGATTCTTTATTTTTAATTAATCTATTTATTTTAATTGTAGGATAATTACTGAGGCCATGTCCTTCTACTCTGCCATCTTGAACAGAAACAGGCTCCTCAATTATATTTTGATATTGATTTCTTTTTTTTTTTGAATTCATAGTTTTTAAAAATTAATTAATTAATTTTAATTGGGGGATAATTACTTTACAATCTTGTGGTGGTTTTTGCTCTACATCGACATGAATCAGCCACAGGTACATTTGGCTTTGAGTGCCCTGATTCATGCATCAAACTTGCACTGGCCATCTATTTTACATATGGTCTATTTTAAATATACATGTTTCAGTGCTATTCTCTCAAATCATCCCACCTTCACCTTCTTTCACAAAGTCCAAAAGTCTATTATTTACATCTGTGTCTCCTTTGCTGTCCTGCATCTAGGATCATTGTTACTGTCTTTCTAAATTTCACATATATGTGTTAATATACAGTATCTATCTTCCTCATTCGGACTTACACCACTGTTTTATAAGAGGCTCCAGTTTCATCTACTTCATTAGAACTGACTCAAATGTTCTCCTTTTATAGCTGAGTAATATTCCATTGTATATTCGAACCTCAATTTAATCTCAATGTTTATGTGTAAGTTTATTTCAGTTTTGTTATTGAAAAGAAGCATATCTTTGAATGAAAAAATAATTTGATCTGACAATCTCTGCTATAAATTCCACTTTTTGTCAATTTACCATAATGTATTTAAGAACTAATTTTGTTTGAGATCTACCATCTAAATATTTAATTTCTATTTGTTCCCTTTTCTGCCTTTTACTTATTACTTTATTTCTTTCTCTTATTTTTATTAGAGTTCTTTTCTATCTAATTTATTTTTTTTTTACCTCAGTTAGCTTGTAAGTTTTGGATTATTTCATATTTTATAAATACCCTAAAAATTGGAGTAGGCATCCTTGACTTATGAAGACTAGTATATCTTTCTACTCCTGTCTTGCAATTACAATGAACTAATTTTACAGCCTTTTTAACCCATTTATTCCCTATTGACATTTTGCTATTAAAGATATATATTTTGAAAAATACAAACAATATTATTCATATTCTATGTTTACCCACATATTTCTTTTTATTACTCTATATTCCTTCTCACAGTCTCTGCTTCTATGGGATAATTTTTCTGTTTCACGAATCAGTTCAGTTCAGTTCAGTCACTCAGTCATGTCCGATTCTTTGTGACCCCATGAATCACAGCACGCCAGGCCTCCCTGTCCATCACCCACTCCCAGAGTTCACTCAGACTCATGTCCATCGAGTCAGTGATGCCATCCAGCCATCTCATCCTCTGCCATCCCCTTCTCCCCCTGCCCCCAATCCCTCCCAGCATCAGAGTCTTTTCCAATGAGTCAACTCTTCCCATGAGGTGGCCAAATTACTGGAGTTTCAGCTTTAGCATCATTCCTTCCAAAGAAATCCCAGGGATGATCTCCTTCAGAATGGACTGGTTGGACCTCCTTGCAGTCCAAGGGACTCTCAAGAGTCTTCTCCAACACCACAGTACAAAAGCATCAATTCTTCAGCACTCAGCTTTCTTCACAGTCCAACTCTCACATCCATACATGACCACTGGAAAAACCATAGCCTTGACTAGACGGACCTTTGTTGGCAAAGTAATGTCTCTGCTTTTCAATATGCTATCTACATTGGTCGTAACTTTTCTTCTAAGGAGTAAGCGTCTTTTAATTTCAGGGCTGCAGTCACCATCTGCAGTGATTTTGAGGCCCCAAAAAATAAAGTCTGACAATGTTTCCACTATTTCCCCATCTATTTCCCGTGAAGTGATGGGACCAGATGCCGTGATCTTCGTTTTCTGAATGTTGAGCTTTAAGCCAACTTTTTCACTCTCCACTTTCACTTTCATCAAGAGCCCCTTTAGTTCCTCTTCACTTTCTGCCATAAGGGTGATGTCATCTACATATCTGAGATTATTGATATTTCTCCCGGCAATCTTGATTCCAGCTTGTGCTTCTTCCAGTACAGCATTTCTCATGATGTACTCTGCATATAAGTTAAATAAGCAGGGTGACAATATACAGCCTTGGCGTACTCCTTTTCCTATTTGGAACCAGTCTGTTGTTCCATGTCCAGTTCTAACTGTTGCTTCCTGACCTGCATATAGGTTTCTCAAGAGGCAGGTCAGGTGGTGTGGTATTCCCATCTTTTTCAGAATTTTCCACAGTTTATTGTGATCCACACAGTCAAAGGCTTTGCAATAGTCAATAAAGCAGAATAGTGTGTAGTGAAACATTATTTAAGCAAAATTTTTTAAACTTCTAAAGTATTGTTTTAAAGTATTTATTTTGCATTGGGTTGATATGCAATACTCTGCATTACATATACCTCTTCCAATATGTATATTATTTTTATATTTGTATTCACAGTAGGAAAAATTTTCAGATATGTACATCTAATGAAATTTTAATGAAATTACCCTTATGAGGTACCATTTCACGCCAGTCAGAATGGCTGCAATCCAAAAGTCTACAAGCAATAAATGCTGGAGAGAGTGTGGAGAAAAGGGAACCATCTTACACTGTTGGTGGGAATGCAAACTAGTACAGCCACTATGGAGAAC
>NW_011494888.1:241404-277287 GCF_000754665.1 Bison bison bison
CAGAAGGGAAAGAGACACGTGTACCCCAATGTTCATCACAGCACTGTTTATAATAGCCAGGACATGGAAGCAACCTAGATGTCCATCAGCAGATGAATGGATAAGAAAGCTGTAGTACATATACACAATGGAGTATTACTCAGCCATTAAAAAGAATACATTTGAATCAGTTCTAAGGAGGTGGATGAAACTGGAACCTATTATACAGAGTGAAGTAAGCCAGAAAGAAAAACACCAGTATAGTATACTAATACATATATATGGAATTTAGAAAGATGGTAACAATAACCCAGTGTACGAGACAGCAAAAGAGACACTGATGTATAGAACAGTCTTATGGACTCTGTGGGAGAGGGAGAGGGAGAGGGTGGGGAGATTTGGGAGAATGGCATTGAAACATGTATAATATCATGTATGAAACGAGTCGCCAGTCCAGCTTCAATACACGATACTGGATGCTTGGGGCTGGTGCACTGGGACGACCCAGAGGGAGGGAATGGGGAGGGAGGAGGGAGGAGGGTTCAGGATGGGGAGCACGGATATACCTGTGGCAGATTCATTTTGATGTTTGGCAAAACTAATACAATATTGTAAAGTTTAAAAATAAAATAAAATTAAATTAAAAAAAGAAAAATTTTAATTTCTGTTATCATTCTAAAATAGTAATTCCATGAAAATGTCAAATGTTTTAATAAACATAAATGAAAGAATATTTTCTTACCAGAAAATGAATAGCTATAATAAACTTTCAATAAATATTGAATAATTTTGTTCTTCATTAATGCAACTCCACCAGAATACCCCAAATGGATTTCTTCCTATTTGCATCACATATCCTCAAATTTCTAACTTATGTGTAGTCCTACCAGCTACATGTTTTAAAGCAAGGATCACTTTGCCATACCTGGTTTCTGCCATATGCTATCTATCTTGGCCCCAAATGCTGTTTGATAATTTAAATGAGAATGATTTTTCAACTGGTATAACCTTTAAACACTTTAACCTCTAAATAATCTTTGGAAATCACAGAGAGGAAACTATTTTACTTCTTAGAGCAAGACTTTGGGGATGCTCACAGTTGGGTTTAAACCTTTGTTTCTCTAACTACTAATTACATCACATGTGCTATACCTAAGAGTTACCTAAGATTTTTTACATACACCACTTCTCCGATGAATGAAGATGTATCACTCATAGAAATATTTGAGAATAAATATGCTATTGTTTATAAAGAGGTTTTTAAGATTCATGATTGCAGGACATTACAATGGTGGTAATGATTGTGTTTGTAATTATTACAATAAAATGTAGTTACATCATACAAATAATATTCAAGGAATAGCTCAATATTAAGGAAATTTTTAAACATAATAGATTATCTATCTACCTATGCTTCTTGGACAAATGATACTTTATAGGAGTGGGAGCAGGTAAATGCATCAATAGCTCTGAAACTCACAACTACAATTAAGTTAGTTATTTTTAAAATTGATTTTACTCCTTAGGGAACTGAGACTTACAAATTCTCATACAATTTGTGATGGAACCAGTGTTTTCATCCAGGTTTGACTGGTTCTAAAATATGTTTATCTCCAGATTGTGCCATGTTGGCTCCTTATGGATTGTGACCTTTCACAATGATATTAACAACATGTTGATTTGTAAGAGATTTAAAAAATAGTACTGCCTTAAAGAATGTGTTAGGCCCCTGTCCTTGTAGTGGTAATTATTTTGAGACTAGTTAGTTAAATGCTGTATGGGTTCCCTAGTGGCTCAGATGGTAAAGAATCTGGATGCAATGCAAAAATGCATCCTTGGGTCAGAAAGATCCCCCAGAAAAGGGAATGGCTACATGCTTTAGTATTCTTGCCTGGAGAATCCCATGGACAGAGAAGCCTGGTGGGCTAGAGACCATGAGGTCTCAAAGAATCAGACATGACTTAGTGACTAACATTTTCTATTTCACTTGGTACAATTAAGCTGATAATTTTTAACAAAGGAATAATGGTAGGCAGGCATATGAAAAGGTACTCATCACTAACTATTAGAGAAATGCTAATCAAAATTGCAATGAGGTATCCACTCACACTGGTCGCAATAGCCATTATCAAAAAATCTACAAGTAAATGCTGGAGACGGTTAGTAGAAAAGGGAGTCCTTCTACACTGTTGGTGGGAAGATAAATGTGGAGAACAGTAAGGACACTCCTCAAAACACTAAAAATAGCTACCATATGATCCAACAAACCCAGTCCTGAGCATATACCCAGACAAAAAATGTAATTCAAAAAGACACATACACCCCAGTGTTCACAGCAGCACTGTTTATAATAGACAATATGAGGAAATAACACAAGCACCCATCGACAGATGATTGGCTTAAGATGTGGTGTGTACACACACACACACACACACACACACACACACACACACAGTGGGATATTACTGAGCCATGAAAAAGAATGAAACATTGTCATTTGCAGCAACATGGATGGACCAAGGGGATATTGTGCTTAGTGAAGTAAGTCAGACAGAGAAAGATAAATACCAGATTATACCACTTACATTTGGAATATAAAATAACATATTACAAATGAATCTATATACAAAAATAAATAGATTCACAGACATAGAAAACAAACATCATTACCAATGGAAAAGGGATAAATTAGGAGTATGGGATTAACAAATACAAACTACAGTATATGTAATAGAGAAACAACAAGGATTTACTATACAGCACAGGGAATTAGGTTTACATTTTGTAATAACCTATAATAGAAAATAATCTAAAAAATACATATATAACTGAATGATTTTGCTGTATACCTGAAACTATCAAAAATATTATAAATCACCTATACTCAACTAAAAAGAAATAATTATGACTGGTAGAGATACAGGGCAAATTTTGTTGAAGCTTATACTTAGACCTTCATGAAATAAAATCTATATGGAATAAAAATAGGCTATGGCAACTGGATGGCATTTGAATTACTAAAAATGTATCAGAAAAAGTTCTCACCAACATTGAGAAAAACTTCTCTGTATCTTTAAGTGGAAAAGAATCATTATAAATATTTTACATAAAATCTTGATATTATAGAGCATTTTATGAGTATAGCTTGAATTTAGGAGCTTGTATGGAAAAATGTGTTTTTTCCTATTAACAAAAAATACCTTAGAGTAATGAGGCTTCTCTGGTGGCTCAGTTGGTAAAGAATCCACCTGCCAATAATGCAGAAGACCCAGGTTTGATCCCTGTGTCTGGAAGATCCCTTGGAAAAGAGAATGGCAACGCACTCCAATATTTTTGCCTGGAGAATTTCAAGGACAGAGGAGCCTGGTGGGCTACTGTACATGGGATCACAAAGTGTCGGATACAATTGAGCAACTAACACTAGAGTAATTAAGTCAGAATTCAAACATATGCACCAGGGATTATTGTCAATGAGGTATACTTTTATATGGGCTTCCCAGTTGGTTCAGTGAAAAAGAATCTGCCTACCAATGCAGGAGACACAGGTTCCATCCCTGGCTCAAGAAGATCCCCTGGAGAAGGAAATGACAACCCACTCCAGTATTTTTACCTGGGAAATCCAATGGACAGAGGAGCCTGGTGTGCCTCCATGGGGTCATAGAAGAGTTGGACATGACTTAGCAACTAAACAACAGCAACAGAATTTTCTATACACACACTTTAACTTGAAATAAACCACTATTTAATACATGTTTAGTCTATCATTATTGTAGTTGAAATTTGGTTTTGCCTGAATCTTTTATGTTAGAGGTCATTCTCTGGGGGAAAAAAAAAAAAAAAAAACAACTATTTGCTCAGGCATGAACACTCACAGTTCTACTTAATGTAAATAAATATTAAAAGGGATTTGTTTAAAAAGGAGGTGTATCAACCATCAATATATTAAAACAGAATGGTGGATATTTTAAGGCTTCAATGACTAATGCAATTAGAGCATCTTTCTGTTGTTTTATTTTAAATTTTATTTTTAAATGATATTCTCCATAATATAATGTTGGTAGTTTTCAAATTAACAACAAATTCAACCACACTTCTTTCAAAAGAATTTCTTGCTTTATAAAATTTGTATACTTCAATGCCCTTTTACTTTTGAGAACTGATGGAGAAATAATTCCATATACAATTTAATGATAAATTCAAATTAAGTGTGACCACTCTGCAAAAAATTGTAAAACCATTCAGTTCCACATCTGACAGCCTGTTACATATTTAGATTAATGAGTTAATAGAGTAGTCTTAGCTAAACTGTAGATAAAACTATGATGAATGTTAATTACCCTTAAAGAGAAATCAAGAACTTGAACCACAGTAGAGAGTTGATTTTGGAGCCCCCCAAAAAATAAAGTCTGACACTGTTTTCACTGTTTCCCCATTTCCCATGAAGCGATGGGACCAGATGCCATGATCTTAGTATTCTGAATATTGAGCTTTAAGCCATCTTTTTCACTTTCCTCTTTCACCTTCATCAAGAGCCTCTTTAGTTCCTCTTCACTTTCTGCCATAAGGGTGGTGTCATCTGCATATCTGAGGTTATTGATATTTCTCCCAGCAATCTTGACTCCAGCTTGTGCTTCTTCCAGCCCAGCATTTCTCATGATGTACTCTGCATATAAGTTAAATAAGGGACTCTTGAAGGTCCCTTGGACTGCAAGGAGATCCAACCAGTCCATTCTAAAGGAAATCAATCCTGGGTGTTCATTGGAAGGACTGATGCTGAAGCTGAAACTCCAATACTTTGGCCACCCCATGTGAAGAGTTGACTCTTTGGAAAAGGCTATAATGCTGGGAGGGATTGGGGGCAGGAGTAGAAGGGGACGACAGAGGATGAGATGGCTTGATGGCATCACTGACTCATTGGACATGGGTTTGGGTGAACTCTGGGAGTTGGTAATGGACAGGGAAGTCTGGCGTGCTGTGATTCATGGGATCACAAGGAGTCGGACACGACTGAGTGAACTGAACTGAGAGAGTTGATAGAGTTGGGAAAATACCCATCTTCTGTTTCATAGAGGTGACTGTCTTACAAAAGATTCACATACAATATTCAGTATTAAAGTTAGGATTCTTTAAGTCAAAATTGAAGGCAAAAGGAGAGGGGGCAACAAGGGAGGGCATGGTTAGATAGCATCACTGACTCAATGGACATGAATTTGAGCAAGCTCTGGTTGATAGTGAAGGACAGGGAAGTCAATTGTGCTGGATTCATGGGGTCACAAAGAGTCAGACACGACTTAGCGACTGAACAAGTCAAAATATTCCATCTATCTAGCATTTAATGGAGAACACCCCTGTTTTTAAAGAAAGGCTCATTTTTTGTTTGATCTTGTATTTATTTTGATTCTCCTTAATTTTAAAGTGACTTTAAGCTGATCTCCATGATCATGATTAGATGTCTGTGCCGAATTGTGAAGTTTACCTCACTTAGGATAGAAAGACAACACTCACAGCTTATTGACTCTGTAGGTCTACCATGATAAATCAAAATCACGAACAGTGATATGAAAGCCAGTTTCTCTCATCACACACAGGCACACACACACACACACACAGAACTTATTGCATACCTCTTCAGACAAGTCAGTGTACTGATCTGTTATTTTCATATTTTCTACAACGAACATATGCCTTGTGATAGGCCACTGAAAAGAAAGGCTCTGTGAATGAGAGTATATCAAATCCATCATAAAGCTTATGTAAGTTTGAATATGAGAAGCAGAAATAAAGTCATTATATATTAGATGGGAAAGCTGGAGAAAATGCATGGGATGACTGAGCTCACAGCAGTTGCTGTTGTTCGGTCACTTAGTCATACCCAACTCTTCTGCAACCCCATGGACTATAGCACACCAAGCTCCTCTGTTAATGGGATTTCCCAGGCAATAATACTGGGGTGAGTTGCCATCCCACCCAAGGATCAAACCTGTATCTCCTGCATTGCAAGCAGATTCTTTACTCCAGAGCCACTAGGGAAGTACCAAGAACTTACAAAAGTATTGAATAATATACCCCTGAATCCTTTACTGCAGTTGACCTAAAGATCAAAGCAAAAAGCCAAGCACAGCAGTGACATCACACACTTAACTGAAATGTTATCAATTTTAAAACAACTGAATCCTTTCTTTATGATAAATTATAGGTAACTATTATATATTAGATCTCTAGCAAGTTGCCTAAAGATAAAAGCATTGATTTTTCTTCTTATATTTACCACAAAACAGTAACCAAACACTATATTCCTATTCTTTGTTCTATTACCAACTTAAGCAAAAATATGAGTTTTGTTCAGGACCTTTTGTCCCTTTCATGGATCACAGCCTTGTAGCAAAAGGGTTTGCCTAACTCCAAGAAGCCATGACATGCAGGGCCACCCAAGACAGATGGGTCCTCGTGCAGTGTTCTCACAAAACATGGTCTGGGGGGAGGAAATGGCAACCTGCTGTAGTATTCTTGCTGTGAGAATGCCACAAATAGTATGAAAAGGTCACAAGATATGACACCAAAAGATGAGAGCTCCCAGGTCCTTTATTATATTTTTCTGTTTTTCTTCACATCACTTATAACAAACCTAGTCAGAACATTATATATCATATGCATATATATATGCTTTTAAATGTTTTATTCCCCACTAACCTCTAAGTTCCCTGTAGACGTAGGAACTCAGTTGCTTCAGTGTTTGATTGCACGATGTCTCAGTGTCTGATTTTTTGTGACACTATAGACTGTAGCCCGCCAGGCTCCTCTGTCCCTGGGATTCTCCAGGCAAGAATACTGGAGTAGGTTGCCATTTACTCCTTCAGGGGATCTTCCCCACCCAAGGATCAAACTCTCATCTCCTGGATCTCTTACATTGCAGGCGGATTCTTTTACCATGGAACCACTGGGGAAATGCCCTGTAGACAGAGACTTCACCCATTTGTTCATTGCTGTGTCATTTGAGGCTTGTAAGTTGCCTAACATTATCATGAGCATGCATGCAGTGTTTATTTACTGAAGAACGTTAAGTCCCAATCTCTGTGTCTTTCTAGAGATCTGCATCCCTAAATGACAAGCTTCTATTCTGCTGTGGCTCCATTCTTGGGATGCCCGTGAGCCTCACCTGCTCTCAGATACACTGCTGGCTGCTTGACTTGGTTATAAAAGTGTTCTTGCTAACTTCACTCACTGAGAACATAGCATCTAGTCCCTGTTAAGAATTTTAACCAATAGTCTGGTTTTTCTTTTTACAATGTCAAGAACTGCTTAATTTTTAATATTTGGGAATTGTCTTAGAAAGAAAGGCTAAATATTTCATATGTTTTTCACTGAGTTGTATGTAGTTAAACTATTTAACCTATGTTCAATAGAGTGTCTCAGAAAATGGGAACTCTTCCACATGAATCCAGAAACAATGGCTAGAACTTTATTGAACCTAGGCCTACTGTAAGTGTACAAATAATAGACTACTTGAAAATGTAAATAAAATAAGGCAGTGGTGGAGAAGAGAATAAGCTTAAAAAATAAATGGCATTGCCACTTTTTATCATTTCTCATTTAGATGTCCAAGTTCTTACAAAGATGCCTTTTTTTTTTTTTCAAAATTACAGTATGGTTGCTATGGTAATATGTGCTTTATAAATCAAGTGCAAAGGCTGTCTTCATTCCCACTGTGTCCCAAAATAATAAAGAAGATTATTAAAGTGGAGTCATGAGAGTCTGAAAAGAATCTGGGGTGAGAGAAAAAACAAAGAAGGCTTTAAACATTAAAAGCAAAATTTCAAAAGATCCCACAAAGACCTCATTAAGCATTTGTGGTAGCCTTGGGGGTCACTCAGTAATACTCTGGACAGCTTTGGACAGCTTTCCAATTCTTTTTGGAGAAGAATAATTTTGGACAGCTTTCCAATTCTTCTTGAGAGAGAGTGTGGACGATTGATGATCAATTATTCACTGATATTTGACAGGGCTGACAGTCACCTGTGTGATTTGGGATTATTTTCTTTCACAAGAGAATGAGTGAGTTAGCATCTCTGTGACAGGATTTCAAACACAGTGGATCCCTTAGTGGGTTGAGTACTTTTCACAATTTCTTTCCATCATTACAATTTTAGACTTACACACAGTCCACATCTACTTCTTTCAACATAAAAGGAAATGATTTTTACTTTCCTTTACAGTGAAAATTATTCTAACACACAGATTGGAGGCAAGCCACTCAGAGGGTTTATAAAACATGTCACCACTTCAGAAATCATTATTCTCTGTGTGAACATTTGACTGGAGATTCCATTTTTGTGTTTCCCTGTAATCACTGGGAGAGCATGGTTGCAGATTGAAGCTGCTACATCTATCCTGCCAGGAGGAGCTGAAGAGCTTTCAGAGGACACCTTGCACAATTAATAGCAGGGTGTCCGCCACCTGAGCCTTCATCGCAGGGAGCCCCTGTGCAATTAAAATTACTGCAGCCAAGACTGAAGCTCTCTCTCAACGCGGATTTTTAATTGAATTGTCCCATGATGGCTCTATTTTCTGTCTTCTCTCTGTCTACTCTATGCAATGAGGGCTGCCAAGACACTGACCAGAACACACATTAGGGTTCCACAGGAAGTTCAGGGGTAAAGGGATTATATAAGACTGAACACTGCCTGCTGTTTCAGTGTGTGCATTCTGCATCTATGTTTCAGTGATGATATTACCTGTCCATGAAAAATCTTTTTGGTGAAAATCATAGGTACTTAGCTTCATATTTTGAATATACACATTCAGAAATTGATATTTTCTAGGATATTGGGATTTTGATTCATCTATAGATTATATTTAGGTAAGCACTTTTGCATATATATATATCTGTTTTATGGATAAAATGGAGATATAAAAATTAGCATGGTTATTTAATTCTTCTCTGGTGGCTCAGACAGTAAAAAATCTGCCTGCAATGCAGGAGACCTGAGTTCAATGCCGGGATTGGGAAGATCCCCTGAAGAAATTAATGGTTACCCACTCCAGTATTGTTGCCTGGGAGAGCCCATAGACAGAGGAGCCTGATGGGCTATAGACCATGGGGTTGCAAAGAGGTGGACATGAGTGAGCAACTAACACTTTCACTGTCATTTGAGGAAAGGAGAGCTGTAGTTAGAGAACTAGCAGTAACAGAGAAACTTCATCTCTCTATGAATTGCCTGATTGTATAAGTGAACTGATGGTCAGTGGTGGTACAAATGTCATGTATGATTATCTACTTGTGGAGATAAGAATATGAGACAATGCATGGAGTTCCTTTCTGTGCAAGTATTCTCATAGATATTGTGTGTGAATAGGCATCAGAAACTCTTATGATGGTTCAAAACTGACTCAAAATTTTCCTGGAGACGTTTTTAAACAATTGATATCAAGTACAAACCATAGGAGACTCTCCACTTCGAGACTATGATTATCAGCTTGTTGTACTGTCCATTGCATCTGTAAGTACCTTTTTCCTTTTTCAAATCCAATAAATGCTTTTAACAAACTCTAAGCAAAGTTCATTTTACTGGTAGAATAAATCACTTGTACTGAGCAAGCTCCGGGAGTTGGTGATGGACAGGGTAGCTTGGCATGCTGCAATCCACGGGGTCACAAGAGTTGGATACCACTGAGCAATTGAATTGACTATTGTTCTAAGCTTTATAATAATCAGAGCTAATTTTTCTTAGGTTATCTATTTCTCTTGTGATCCACCTTAGTGCTTTCCCATGAACTTAATTCACTTTCATGTGATGCTAACATGAATATTACTATACTCTTAGAAAAAAAATCTTGCTCTTTTGTGCTCTGTTGGCAGACATGTGAGTCTTGGGTCCTATCTTCAACCTTCACTCTAACTTGATTAATGTTTTTGAAAGGCTTATGTTACTTCTGTGAACTCCCCTTTTCCTTTCATTAAAACCATACTGACAACAGGTTTTAATCTCAGAGCTCTTAAATATTCATTATTTACAAAGCACTTTAGGGTATCTGGGGGAAAGATTTATTATTTGTAGCTTTGTTGAAAAAATATATGCTGTATTATTTAGCACATATTGAGCCATCTACTTTTTGTGTATTACGTGAAAGTGAATGTTGCTAAGTTGTGTCAGATTCTTCATGACACCATGGACTATAGAGTCCATGGAATTCTCCCGATCATAATACTATGGTGGATAGCCTTTCCTTTCTCTAGGGCATCTTTACAACCCAGGGACTGAACCCAAGCCTCCTGCATTATGGGCTATTCTTTACCAGCTGAACCACAAGAGAAGCCCAAAAACACTGGAGTGGGTAGCCTACCCCTTCTCCAGGGGATCTTCCCAACCCAGGAATCGACTGGGGGGGTCTCCTGCATTGCAGGTGGATCCTTTACCAACTGAGCTATATAAAATGTATCAAAATACATGTTACTTTGGCAGACTGGAGTGGGTTGGATAAATGCTGGATTAGAAGGCAAGGTTAATGTCTGACCATGTTTTTCCTTATGTTTATATGTCAAGATGGGCTTCCCATGTAGCACTAGTGGTAAAGAACAGGCCTGCCAAACCAGGAGACTTGAGAGATGTGGATTCCATCTCCGGGTCGGGAGCATCTCCTGGAGTAGGAAATGGCAACCCATTCCAGTATTTTTATCTGGGAAATCCCATGGACGTAGGAGCCTGACAGGCTATGGTTCGTAGGGTTGCAGAGTCAGACCAGACTGAAGCAGCTTAGCTCACATGCACAATATATTAAGATAACAAGTTTCAAGAATAACATGTAATGCCTAAATGAAATTTTGTAGGTACTAGAAAAATGAAAATAAAATAGAAACAAATTTATTTCTCCTTCTACCAAGTAAAAGTTACACTGAAATTCTTGTAACAGATTGATCAAATTTTCATATTGATATTTATATGTGATAGCATCTCTGTACACCATGAATCAATTGCATTTCCATTTAATTTATTGACAATATCACTTCTATTGATATGTCTAATGAACTTCAGTGATGCTGAAAAGCCTGATGATATTCTAGTTTTTTTTCTACACTAAGTCACATGTTATTCTTTTCCTTAGAGCTTCCAAAATGCATTCATTCTTCTTTCCATTTTTTTTTAAAGTTCATCAAGTTTATTAGAACATGCTTTGGAGTTTATTCAGAATCAATATTTCCAGGCACATGGTATTTTTTTCTAAATATGTAGTTTAAAAATACTTTTGTTTTATCTGCAGAATTTTTTTTAAATGATAGCTTTTAGTATATATACTGTTTTCTTGCTTTGAATTTTCTTCTGAGTCTTATTATCCTATTTTCTGTATGTTTAATTTCCCTTTATTCAAAGTATAATAGCTTGCCTATGTTCCTGTTAAACTGGTTTCTTTCCTTCCATTTTTATGGTTGTTTTGTATCTTATCTTTTACTACTTGTCTTAAGGCATTATTTTGTTGTTGCTGTTGTTTTGTGTTCTTTCAACAATAGTACTTGTTTCTGACATAATTTATATGATTTCTAATTCTTTCTTGATTTCTGGGACCTCAGTAATCAGTTTAGTTCTGTTGTGTGTTGCTCTTTCATGTTTTGTATTATTTTGTTAATATCTTTAAATCTGTGCAAATGTGGAGTTTGGTTTTCCAGTTCTAAGATTGGGATATGAAGGGATCTAGTGAAGGGGACATTATTTCATCACAGTGCTACATATTTCAAAACTGATAAATGAAGACACATCCCTGAGAATATTATGCTTTACCTTTAAAAATATGAATCTAATTCCTTCTATTTCTTGGACCTTACTTAGGGGTTCGTTAATATTTTCAAAACTGCTTTTTTTCCCCTTTTTCATGTATATTCTGTATTCTTCTCTTCATTTTATTTGGTACTTTCTTTTTTATTAATCTTAGTTGTGTTATTTCTGAGAATAAAGGGAGAACTCAATGTGAGAGCATATTTTTAACAAGGGAATTCCTATTAAATATAATATCTAATAAGTTGGATTATGACTTATCTGTCATATTTATTATTTCTTATATTTATGAGTTTTATTATTTCATAGAGTCCTTTAACTTAATGATTTTTCAAAATTTTATCTATATTATTTCATATCCATGAATTTGGACATTCTTTTATATATCCCTGCTTACTGTTAATTGCCTTTTTATTTTATATACTTTCACAGTTTTTCCCAACATGTGTTTTTCATCATTGATATGAGAGTTTGGAGATATTTAATTTTCTTTTATTTCTCTTCCCTTTCTTACTGCTGCTGCTGCTGCTGCTAAGTCGCTTCAGTCATGTCCGACTCTGTGCGACCCCATAGACGGCAGCCCACCAGGCTTCCCCGTCCCTGGGGTTCTCCAGGCAAGAACACTGGAGTGGGTTGCCATTTCCTTCTCCAATGCATGAAAGTGAAAAGTGAAAGTGAAGTCGCTCAGTCGTGTCCGACTCTTAGCGACCCCATGGACTGCAGCCCACCAGGCTCCTCCATCCATGGGATTTTCCAGGCAAGAGTACTGGAGTGGGGTGCCATTGCCTTCTCCCCCATTTCTTACTACTACTTCCAAATACTAAATCTTTGAAAAACTTCCTGAATTTCATTTCAACACTGTTTTTATTTTTCGTTTTGTGTTTGTTTTTTCCTGACTAGATATTTTCCTTAGATGAATTCCACAGAGATGGTTCATGAATGGGATGTTATCTAATTTTGTACATATTCCAATGTATCTTTATACAGTCTTCCAATATGAAGATTAAGTGACCTCATGTTGCTTATTGGATAATAACCCTTCATTGCAAAGCCTACATGTCTATTCCCTTGTCTAACGTGACCTTGTGATCAGATTTTTTTTAAAAGATACTCATCTGATTGCCTTTCCTTATGAAGTTATCTGTTTTCCCATTTTAAAACCCGTGTGAGAACAAATGATTTCACAATTTGTATGGAAATACAAAAAACCTTGAATAGCCAAAGCAATCTTGAGAAAGAAAAATGGAACTGTAGGAATCAACCTGCCTGACTTCAGGCTCTACTACAAAGCCACAGTCATCAAGACAGTATGGTACTGTCACAAAGACAGAAATATAGATCAATGGAATAAAATAGAAAGCCCACAGATAAATCCATGCACCTATGGACACCTCATCTTTGACAAAGGAGACAAGAATATACAATGGATTAAAGACAATCTTTTTAACAAGTGGTGCTGGGAAAACTGGTCAGCCACTTGTAAAAGAATGAAACTAGAACACTTTCTAACACCATACACAAAAATAAACTCAAAACGGATTAAAGATCTAAATGTAAGACCAGAAACTATAAAACTCCTAGAGGAGAACATAGGCAAAATACTCTCTGGTATACATCACAGCAGGATCCTCTATGACCCACCTCCCAGAATATTGGAAACAAAAGCAAAAATAAACACTGGGACCTAATTAAACTTAAAAGCTTCTGCACAACGAAGGAAACTATAAGCAAGGTGAAAAGACAGCCTTCAGAATGGGAGAAAATAGCAGATGAAGCAACTGACAAACAACTAATCTCAAAAATATACAAGCAACACCTGCAGCTCAATTCCAGAAAAATAAAAGACCCAATCAAAAAATGGGCCAAAGAACTAAATAGACATTTCTCCAAAGAAGACATACAGATGGCTAACAAACACATGAAAAGATGTTCAACATCATTCATTATTGAGAAATGCAAATCAAAACCACAATGAGGTATCATTTCACGCCAGTCAGAATGACTGCGATCCAAAATTCTACAAGCAACAAATGCTGGAGAAGGTGTGGAGAAAAGCGAACCGTCTTACACTGTTGGTGGGAATGCAAACTAGACAGCCACTATGGAGAACAGTGTGGAGATTCCTTAAAAAACTGGGAATAAAACTGCCTTATGACCCAGCAATCCCACTGCTGGGCATACACACCGAAGAAACCAGAATTGAAAGAGACACATGTACCCCAATGTTCATTGCAGCACTGTTTATAATAGCCAGGACATGGAAGCAACCTAGATGTCCATCACCAGATGAATGGATAAGAAAGCTGTGGTACATATACACATGGAGTATTACTCAGCCATTAAAAAGAATACATTTGAATCAGTTCTAATGAGGTGGATGAAACTGGAACCGATTATACAGAGTGAAGTAAGCCAGAAAGAAAAACACCAATACAGTATACTAACACATATATACGGAATTTAGTTTATCTCATACGATAACCCTGTATGAGAGACAGCAAAATAGACAGAGATGTATAGAACAGTCTTTTGGATTCTGTGGGAGAGGGAGAGTGTCAGAAGATTTGAGAGAATGGCATTAAAACATGTATAATATCGTATATGAAATGACTCGCCAGTCCAAGTTCAATGCATGATACCGGTTGCTTGGGGTTGGTGCACTGGGACAACCCAGAGGGATGGTACGGGGAGGGAGGAGGAAGGGGGGTTTTGGATGGGGAACACGTGTATACCCATGGCAGATTCATGTTAATGTATGGCAAAACCAATACAATATTGTAAAGTAATTAACCTCCAATTAAAATAAATAAATTTATATTAAAAAAATGGTGTGTGATATCTTTTTATGAAAACAGCTCAAATTCAAGAAACTGTGTTGAGATTTATCTCACTTTTTCGGTGTTTTTGACTACTCTTGATTTACCTTTAATCTCTGTATAATGTTCTATTTGTTTAATTTTATATATCCCTGAAAATAAGGTCCTATTTAATCTCACAGTTTTCTATTTTTTTTCTTTTTTTCCTCTCTGTTGAATATTTATCATTTGAGTTGTTAATATGGGCAAGTATTATACCCATTTAATCTTCTCACCTATTATTTATACACACACACACACACACACACACACACACACACACACACACATGTCTTTGCATTTTCATAAGGTCATTCCATTACATAAGCAGTCAGTTGTTTCTGAAGTGGAGCACATGCACTCTAGAAATTGTGTAGGATAATCATTAGGATAACAAAATTGTTTTAAATCTGCCAAGTCAGAGAGCATGAGTTTGTGCTAAATGGTAGGTTGCACAGTATAGAAGGCTGAGCACCGGCACCCTCAATCACTTACTCATTTGCAATGTATTGCTGGCTATCTGGGGTTTTAATTGTACTATTTTGGGCTCTTTATTTCCTTTCATTCATTACTTGATTTATGTCATCCTCCTCCATAAACCTCTAACTATGGTTCAGTTCAGTTTAGTTCAGTTGCTTAGTCATGTCCAACTCTTTGTGACCCCATGAACCGCAGCGTGCCAGGCCTCCCTGTCCATCACCAACTCCTGGAGTTCACCCATACCCATGTCAATCGAGTCAGTAATGCCATCCAACCACCTCATCCTCTGTTGTCCCCTTCTCCTCCTGCCCTCAATCTTTCCCTTCATCAGGGTCTTTTCAAATGAGTCAGCTCTTGGCATCAGGTGGCCAAAGTATTGGAGTTTCAGCTAACCATGGTAAACATTGTCATTTTAGCTCTTTGTGATTGAATTCAGTTTTAGGATGTGCAGTTAATGATGAAAATGTCCCAGGGATGGGAGAAGAAAATATTAGCATAGTCCTCTGTGAGCTAGAAATGATCAAAGTAGGATTTCTGACACCTGCTTGAAAGTAGTGCCTGGACTATTCATCATTAAACTGGCTTTATATTAGCAGGAATATATACATCAAATTTGCCAAAAATCACATGCGGAAAACAAAATAAACTTGACTCTGGAAAATGTCACATGACTGTTTCGGGAGGCAGATTCTGCTCTGTACTTCTAACTCCCTATCTGCTCACTATGTTGTTGAAGATCTTTTAAAGAAATAACTTATTGGACTATAGTTGCTTTACAATGTTGTGTTAGTAACAAGTGAATCAGTTATATATACAGCATATACATACATATATATACATATATCCATACCTCCTCTTTTTCAGATTTCCTGCTCATTTAGGTCACCACAGAGCACTGAGTAGAGTTACCTGTTATATATAGTACGTTCTCGTTAGTTATCTATTTTATGGTGGCTCAGCAGGTAAAGAATCCGCCTGCAATGTGGGAGACTTGCATTGGGAAGACCCCCTGGAGAAGGGAACAGCTACCCATTCCAGTATTCTTATCTGGAGAATCCCATGGAGTATCTATGGGGTTGCAAAGAGTTGGACATGACTGAGTGACTTTCACTTCACTTCAGTGTATATACGCCTAAGCTTTTAATGCTAGAATTTTAAAAAGAATGGAATTTAAGTAGGAAAAACCTAAATACAATGTGAGCTAATGACAAAGTATCAGTAGTCATTGTTGTCTTTGAAGGGCAATGAACCAATAATAAATGAGAAAATCTTCTAAGCCATCACTGGTAGCCCCTGCCTGCTGCTGGCACTTAGGTAACATAAAGATGCTTCTGTAGTTGCTGGGCTTTGCCTGCCCCTCCTTATAGGGAAACAAACCTCTCTGAGAAAGAGGATGCTTGCCGTATATAGGGGAGAAATGGAATTTTAGTTTGGAACATATACTTTTGCTCAGATTCATTTTAGGGAGATGTGTATGAAAGTTTCCACTAATAGAGCTGATGATTTGAAGATAAAAACCAAGGTTCCAGGGAAAAAAAAGTTCAGTATACGTATCATGATCTCCAAGAGAGAAAGGGACACACAATGTGCAGAAAATAGATAGCATGCACTCACAGGATTTGACAAAATGTACAAAGAATCAGAAATGGACATGGAGCAGCAGACTGGTTCAAAACTGTGAAAGGATTATGTCAAGGCTGTATATTGCCATCCTGCTTATTTAACTTACATGCAGAACACATCATGCAAAATGCTGGGCTGGATGACTCACAAGCTGAAATTAAGATTGACAGGAGAAATATCAACAACATTAGATATACAGATGATATCATTCTAACAGCAGAAAGTGAAGAGGAACTAGAGAGCCTCTTAATGAGTGTGAACAAGGAGAGTGAAAAAACTGGCTTAAAACCCGACATTCAAAAAATGAAGATCATGGCATCCAGTCCTATCATTTCATGGAAAATAGATGGGGACAAAGTGGAAACAGTAACAGATTCCCCTTCCTTTGGCTCCAAAATCACTGTGGACAGTGACTTCAGCATGAAATTAAAAGACACATGCTCCTTGGAAAGAAAGGAATGACAAACCTAGACAACATATTCAAAAGCAGAGACATCACTTTGCACACAAATATCCATATAGTAAATCTATGTTTTTTTTTTCCAGTAGTCATGTATGGATATAAGAGTTGGACCATAAGGAAGGCTGAGCACCTAAGAATTTATGCTTTTGAAATGTGGTTCTGGAGAAGACTCTTGAGAGTACCTTGGACAGCAAGGAGATTAGACCAGTCAATCCCAAAGGAAATCAACCCTGAATATTCATTGGAAGGACTGATGCTGAAACTGAAGCTCCAATACTTTGACCACCTGATGCAAAGAGTAGACTCATTGAAAAAGACCCTGATGCTGGGAAAGGTTGAAGGCAGGAGGAGAAGGAGGCAACAGAGGATGAGATGGTTGGATGGTTGGATGAGATAACTGACTCAATTGACTTGAGTTTGAGAAAACTCTGGGAGACAGTGAAGGACAGAGGAGCCAAGCATACTGCAGTCCATGAGGTAGCAAAGCATGGGACATGACTTAGCAACTGAACAGCAACAACAATAAATTTGGAGGAATTGATATATTCATGAAAATAAATTCCAAGTCATGCTAAACTTTTGGTCAATATCTAAGAAGCAAAATCAAATGTTCCTATCCTCACTCTTTTCAAATATTCGTATAGAGGAAATGTGAAGAAAGAGGTGGTATGGTATCATTATGCTTTCCTGAGACAGTTTTCCTATTAATACCATCAGCTCTGTCCCCACTGTCTTCTTGAGAGACAGTCTCTGCCCACCCAAAGTTTCCCCACAACTTTCCACCAGAGGGAACACTATCCGGAAGTTAAGACCAAAGCAAAAGCCGCCTACAAGATAAGTCATTACCTCACGTTGGTGTCCCCAAAAGAGACATCCACCACTATCAAACCCCACCTGTGGCTGAAAGAACCAGCACTCATGAGCTCATTCATTTTATGAAATTGAGCCAAGTTCCTGCCAATATCTGTCACACACAAGAGTCCAAATCAGAGCTCACCCACGTTAAGAGAAGAGCGAACAGGTCTTGAGATTCTGGGACCTGGAGGCTCTTTTCCACCAGATGCCTCATCAGGGAGTGAACTGTTCCATCCTTTCCCCTAACAGGGATTCACCGGACAGGGGACCGTGCGTCCCACCTTCTGACTCCATCACCACCCCTCCCTGACCATGGTTAATTCAGATGCTACCCTACTAGCTTTGATATAGTATGGTTAGAATGTCAAATTTCCTTGGAAATTTGCTTTCTTGAAAACTGATGTAAACAGTTGTTGGAATTAAATCATCCTATTCTTCCTCTAATCTCTCTTCATATGATGAGCTTTTTTTTTGCTTATGTTTAAATAAAGGAACAATATATATAAAGAAAACCATATAAAGAAATGATGTGAAAAGCAAACCACATCTTTAATACACTGTAATTAATTTATTTGTATTTACTGCAAAAATTTCTTTGTTCAAAAGTTCTTTGCTCCTATACTCCCAGGTGCATATTACAGTCTTTTTCATTGGTATAATGAACAAGGCAATGCCAAGCTAAACATTTATGAGTTTCAATACATCCCACTTGGGTTTATGTATGCTCAGAGAGAGGAGGGCATGACAACCCACTGCACTGTTCTTGCCCGGAGAATCCCATGGACAGAGGGGCCTGGCACATTACAGTCTGTGGGGTCACAAGGAGTCAGACACAACTAAAGTGACTTAGCACAGCACACATGCTCAGAGCTCTGAATTTATTCCATTACTACTTACATTCTACTTGGGAAAACTTTCATATACAAATTTTCAATGTAAATTAAAATATGGTAAAGCATTACTGTCATTCCTCCAACTTATACATTTTGATTCAGTATTCAGTTTTGTATGATCATTGAAGTCAGTATTTTTGGCACCTCTCCATCCAAATGTCTTTTTTTTTTGGAGATGAGTGCAATTTTGGAACTTTTCTTTCTTTTCTATGTTTTCAGTGGAAGGACTCTTTCAATCTTTCTGTATTACCATAGTAAAGCTTCTTGCTTCTGCTTTAATTGGTGACATAACACGAGGGATCGAATCAGATCATCAAAGCAGATGTATAGATCAGATGTCTCTGCCACTTCCAAGCTTTACAGATGATTTCATGACATAACCTCAGGCATAGCCAAGGCAGGAAGACAGCCTTTCAACAAGCCCCCGGGTCTTTCTTCCTCCTCTTCTCCCGTCACATGTGTTTTGTACAGAACATTAGAGGTTTCTTGGTGAGGTTTTCAGTCATTTCTATGACAGGAAGATCAATTTGTGCCATGAGACATCTTCACATTATGTTCAGATGATTATAAGGATTATGGAACATTTTTCAGGACTCAAAACATTTTTGGAGAACATTTTTCATGACTCAAAAACCTACAGATTTAATTTTTAAATGGCAACTGTTGATATCAGAGACATGTTGATGAAACATTCTATAGATAGAAACATCTGTTATGTTCTCAATTTTCCTGGAATGTTTACAAAGGTGATTAGACCAGTTCCCATATCTTTATTCTTTTCCAGGGATCTCTCTCCACTAGAAAACGTAACTGGATTGCAGATCATTTATTTCCCAAGAGATTTTGACTACAACATTCAAGTTAAGAATGTTAACTCTGAATAATATTTAATATATTTAATGGAAGTCACTGACACATTCTGTGTCTAAGACCTCATACTTGAATTCTCATTGATTTATAATAAGCTAATGATTCAAAAGGGCTTCCCAGGTGGCTCAGTGGTAAAGAATTGCCTGCCAATGCAGAAGACACAGGAGACCTGGGTTCCATCCCCGGGTTGGGAAGATCCCTGGGAGAAGGAAATGAGAATCCACTCCAGTAGTCTTGCCTGAGGAATCTCATGGATGGCAGAACCTGGCGGGCTGCAGTCCATGGGGTTGCAAAAGAGTTGGACATGACTTAGCAACTAAACAACAATGATTGACATGTCTCATGAAAATATTCATTTTTATTTATCATCATGGCCTCAGCATTAAGTTAGAGTGTGGCACATCAGAGTTCCAGTATGTTTTTTTTTTTGAATCAATAAATGAATGAATGAGGGATAAGGGAATGGCCAGTTGATGTTAAATTCCATGAAAGGAACAAAATGGGAAGGTAGCTAGAAAGTTCTATCAAGAGAAAATCTAATTGTTAAAGATAATGATCCTTGATCTGTTTAAAATACATTTGTTGTTTATTTAGAATTTGAAAGATTAGATTTAAAATTAATAGTTCAGTTCAGTCCAGTTCAGTCACTCAGTCCTGTCCGACTCTTTGCAACCCCATGGACAGCGGAATGCAAGGCCTGTCTGTCCATCACCAAATCCCAGACTTTACTCAAACTCATGTCTATTGAGTCTGTGATGCCATACAACCATATCTTCTGTTGTCCCCTTCTCTTGCTGCCTTCACTGTTTCCCAGCATCAGGGTCTTTTCAAATGAATCAGTTCTTTGCATCAGGTGGCCAAAGTATTGGAGTTTCAGCTTCAACCTCAGTCCTTCCAATGAATTTTCAGGACCAATTTCCTTTAGGATGGACTGCTTGGATCTCCTTGCAGTCCAAGGGACTCTCAAGAGTCTTTTCCAACACCACAGTTCAAAGGGATCAATTCTTCAGCACTCAGCTTTCTTTATAGTCCAACTCTCACATCCATACATGACTTCTGGAAAAACTATAGCTTGGACTAGATGGACCTTTGTTGGCAAAGTAATGTCTCTGCTTTTTAATAAGCTGTCTAGGTTGGTGATAGCTTTTCTTCCAAGGGACAAGTGTCTTTTAATTCCACGCCTCTAGTCACCATCTGCAGTGATTTTGGAGTCCCCAAAATAAAGTCTGTCACTGTTTCCACAGTTTTGCCATCTGTTTGCCAAGGAGTGATGGGACAAGATACCATGATCTTAGTTTTCTGAATGTTGAGTTCTAAACCAAATTTTTCACTCTCCTATTTCAGCTTCATTAAGAAGCTCTTTAGTTCATCTTTGCTTTCTGCCATAAGGGTGGGGTTACATGCATATCAAAGGATATTGATATTTCTCCTGACAATCTTGATTCCAGCTTGTGCTTCATCTAGTCTGGTGTTTCTCATGATGTACTCTGCATATAAGTTAAATAAGCAGGGAAACAATATACAGCCTTGATGTTCTCCTTTCCTGATTTGGAACCAGGTGCTGTTCCATGTCCAGTTCTAACTGTTGCTTATTGACCTGCATACAGATTTCTCAGGAGGCAGGTCAAGTGGCCTGGTACTCCCATCTCTTTAGTATTTTCCACCGTTTGTTGTGATCTACACAGTCAAAAGCTTTGGCATAGTTAATAAAGCAGAATTAGGTGTTTTTTGAAACTCTCTCACTTTTTTTGATGATCCAAGGGATGTTGGGTATTTGCTGTCTAGTTCCTCTGCCTTTCATAAATCCAACTTGAATATTTGGATGTTCACAGTTCACATACTGCTGAAGCCTGGATTAACGAATATTGAACATTACTCTCTAGAGTGTGAGATGAGTGTAACTGTGTGGTACTTTTAGCATTCTTTGGCATTGCCTTTGAGCATTCTTTGGCATTGTTTTCTTAGAATGAAAACTCACCTTTTCCAGTCCTATAGGTACTGCTGAGTTTTCCAAATTTGCTAGCATATTGAGCATAGCACTTTCACAGCATCATCTTTTAGGATTTGAAATAACTCAAGTGGAATTCAATTACCTCCACCAGCTTTGTTCACAATGATGCTAAGGCCCACTTGACTTCCCATTCCAGGATGTCTAGCTCTATGTGAGTGATCACACCATCGTGTTTATCCAGGTCATGAAGATCTTTTTACTATAATTCTTCTGCATATTCTTGCCACCTCTTCTTAATATCTTCTGCTTCTATTAGGTCCATACCATTTCCGTTCTTTAATGTGCTCATCTTTGCATGAAAAATATCCTTGGAATCTCTAATTTTCTTGAAGGGATCTCTAGTCTTTCCCATTCTATTGTTTTCCTCTATTTCTTTGCATTGATCACTGAAGAAGGCTTTGTTATTGTTCCTTGCTATTCTTTGGAACTCTGCATTCAAATGAGTATATCTTTCCTTTTCTGCTTTTCCTTTTACTTCCCTTCTTTTCACAGCTGTTTGTAAGGCCTCCTCAGACAATCATTTTGCCTTTTTGCATTTATTTTTCTCGGAGATGGTCTTGATTCCTGTCTCCTGTACAATGTCATGAACCTCCATCCATAGATCTTCAAGCACTCTGTCTATCTGATCTAATTCCTTGAATCTCTATGTCACTTCCACTGTATAGTCTTAAGGATTTGATTTAGGTCATACTTGAATGGTCTTGTGGTTTTCCCTACTTTCTTCAATTTAAGTTTGAATTTGGCAATAAGGAGTTCATGATCTGAGCTATAGTCAGCTCCCAGTCTTGTTTTTGCTGTTTAGAGCTTCTCGATCTTTGGCTGCAAAGAATATAATCAATTTGATATAAGTATTGACCATCTGGTGATGTCCATGTGTAGTCTTCTCTTGCATTGTTGGAAGAGGGTGTTTGCTATGACAAATGCGTTCTCTTGGCCAATATTTGTTAGCCTTTGTCCTGCTTCATTCTGTACTCCAAGACCATATTTGCTTGTTACTCCAGGTATTTCTTGACTTTCTACTTTGCATTCCAGTCCCCTACTATGAAAAAAAAAAACATCTTTTGGGGGTGTTAGTTCTAGAAAGTCTTGTAGTTCTTCAGAGAACTGTTCAACTTCAGCTTCGTCTGCATTATTTGTCAGAGGATAGACTTGGATTTCTGCGATATTGAATGGCTTGCCTTGGAAAAGAACAAAGATCATTCTGTCACTTTTGAGACTGAATCCAAGTACTGCATTTTGGACTCTTGTCATCTATGAAGGCTACTCCATTTCTTCTAAGGGATTCTTGTCCACAGTATATACACATTCCAATTTATTTTACTTTGCTGATTCCTAAAATGTTGATGTTCACTCTTGCCATCTCCTGTTTGACCACTTCCAATTTGCCTTGATCATGGACCTAACATTCCAGGCTCTTTACAACAATATTGTTCTTTACAGCATCAGACTACTTCCATCACCAGTCACATCCACAACTGGATGCTGTTTTTGCTTAGGCTCCATCTCTTCATTCTTTCTGGAGTTAGTTGTCCACTGATCTCCAATAGCATATTGGGCACCTGCCAACTTGGGGAGTTCATCTTTCAGTGTCCTATCTTTTTACCTTTCTTACTGTTCATGGTGTTCTCAAGCCAAGAATGCTGAAGTGCTTTGTCATTCCCTTCTTCAGTGGACCAAATTTTGTCAGAACTCTCCACCATTGCCCACCTGTCTTGGGTGGCATGGGGTGCTCGTGGACTGCTGCAGGGTTGGGGGAACTGAGCGTGGCAGTACATGCATGGGATCTTTTGAAGGAGGTCACCATTATCTTCATCACCTCCATCACAATTTGGCCCTAGGGAAATAGCAGGGAGGATACACAGCTCTGCCCATCAACAGAAAATTGGACTAAATATATACTGAGCATGGCCCTGACTATCAGAACAAGACCCAGTTTCCCCCTGTCAGTCTCTCGCAACAAGAAGCTTCCATAAGCCTCTTATCCTTTTCATCAGAGGGCAGACAGACTGAAAACCAAAATCACAAGAAACTAACCAATCTGATCACATGGACCATAGCCTTGTCTAACTCAATGAAAAGAGGAGCCATGCCCTGTAGGGCCACCCAAGACAGATTGGTTATGGTAAAGACTTCTGACAAAATTTGGTCCACTGAAGAAAGGAATGACAAATCACTTCAGTATTCTTGCCTTGAGAACCCCATGGACAGTAATAAAAGGCAAAAAGTTCACTGAAAGATGAACTCCCCTGGTCAGTAGGTACCCAGTATGCTCCTGGAGATCAGTGGAGAGATAACTCCAGAAAGAATGAAGAGACAGAGCCAAAGAAAAAACAATGCCCAAATGTGGATGTGCCTGGTTGTGGAAGCAAGGTCTGATGCTGTAAAGAGCAATATTGCATAGGAACCTGGAATGTTAGGTCCATGAATCAAGGCAAATTGGAAGTGGTCAAACAGGAGATGGCAGGTCGGCATTTTAGGAATTGGTGAACTAAATTGGAGGGGAATGGGTGAATTTAACTCAGTTGACCATTATATCTACTACTATGGGCAAAAATCCCTTACAAGAAATGGAGTAGCCATTATAGTCAACAAAAGAGTCCGAAATGCAGTACTTGGATGCAATCTTAAAAACAGTAGAATAATCTCTGTTATTTTCCAAGGAAAACCATTCAATATCACAGTAATCCAAGTCTATGCCCCAACCAATAATGCTGAAGAAGCTTAAGTTGAATGGTTCTTGGAAGACCTACAAGACTTTGTAGAACTAACACCCCAAAAATATGTTCTTTTCATTATAGGGGACTGGAAAGCAAAAGTAGGAATTCAGGAAACACCTGAACTAACAGGCAAATGTGGTCTTGGAGTACAGAATGAAGGAGGGCAAAGGTGAATAGAGTTTTGCCAAGAGAATGCACTGGTCATAGCAAACACCCTCTTCTAACAACACAAAAGAAGACTACACATGGACATCACCAGGTGGTCAACACCAAAATCAGATTGATTACATTCTTTTCAGTCAAAGATGGAAAAGCTCTATACAGTCAGCAAAAACGAGACCAGGAGCTGACTGTGGCTTAGATAATGAACTCCCTATTGCCAAATTCAGACTTAAGTTGAAGAAAGCAGGGAAAACCACTAGACCATTCAGGTATGACATAAATCAGATCCTTTACAATTATATAGTGGAAGTGAGAAATAGATTGAATGGACTAGATCTGCTAGACAGAGTGCCTGATGAACTATGGACAGAGGTTTGTGACACTGTACAGGAAACAGGGATCAAGACCATTTTCAAGAAAAAGAAATGCAAAAAGGCAAAATGGTTGTCTCAGGAGGCCTTACAAATAGCTGTGAAAAGAAGAGAAGTGAAAAGTAAAGGAGAAAAGGAAATATATACCCATTTGAATGTAGAGTTCCAAAGAATAACAAGAAGAGATAAGATAGCCTTCCTCAGGGATCAATGAAAAGAAATAAAGGAAGAAAATAGAATGAGAAAGACTAGAGATCTCTTCAAGAAAATTAAAGATATCAAGGGAACATTTCATGCAAAGATGGACTCAATAAAGGACAGAAATGGTATGGACCTAACAGAAGCAGAAAATATTAAGAAGAGGTGGCAAGGATACACAGAAGAACTATACAAAAATATATCTTCATGATGCAGATAATCATGAAGGTGTGATCACTCACTTAGAGCTAGACATCCTCAAATGGAAAGAGAAATGGGTCTTAGGAAGCATCACTATGAACAAGGCTAGTGGAAGTGATGGAAATCCAGTTGAGCTATTTCAAATCCTAAAATATGATGCTGTGAAAGTGCTGCACTCAATATGCCAGCAAATTTAAAAAACTCAGCAGTGACCACAGGACTGCAAAGGTCAGTTTTCATTCCAATCCCTTAGAAAGGCAATGTCAAAGAATGCTCAAAGCACAATTGCACTCATCTCACACGCTAGTAAAGTAATGCTTAAAATTATCCAAGCAAGGCTTCAACGATCCAAGGACCATGAGCTTCCAGATGTTCAGGTTGGTTTTATAAAAGGCAGAGGAACAAGAGATCAAATTATCAACATCCGCTAGATCATCAGGAAAGCAAGAGAATTCCAGAAAAACATCTGTTTTTGCTTTACTGAATATGCCAAAGCTTTTGACTGTGTGGATTACAATAAACTGTGGAAAATTCTAAGATAGAAGGGAATACCAGATCACCTGACCTTCGTCTTGAGAAATCTGTATGCAGGTCAAGAAGCAACAGTTAGAACTGGACATGGAACAACAGACTGGTTCCAAATATGAAAAGTAGTAGGTCAAGGCTGAATATTGTAACCCTGCTTATTTAACTTATATGCAGAGTACATCATGAGAAATGCTAGTCTGAATGAAACACAAACTGGAATCAAGATTGCTGGGAGAAATATCAATAACCTCAGATATGCAAATAACACAACCCTTATGGCAGAAACCAAAGAAGAACTAAAGAACCTTTTGATGAATGTGGAAGAGGAGAGTGAAAAAGTTGGATTAAAGCTCAACATTCAGAAAACTAGGATCATGGCATCTGGTTCCATCACTTCATGGCAAATACATGGGGAACAGTGGAAGCTGTGACAGACTTTATTTTTGGGGACTCCAAAATCATTGCAGATAGTGACTGCGGCCATGAAATTAAAAGACGCTTGCTCCTTGGCAGCAAAGTTATGACCAGCCTAGACAGTATATTAAAAAGCAGAGACATTACTTTGCCAACAAAGTTCTGTCTAGTCAAGGCTGTGGTTTTTCCAGTAGTCAAGTATGGGTGTGAGATTTGGAGTCTAAATAAAGCTGAGCACTGAATAATTGATGTTTTTGAACTGTGGTGTTGGAGAAGACTGTTGAAGGTCTCTTGGACTGCAAGGAGATCCAACCAGCCTATCTTAAAGGAGATCAGGCCTCGGTGTTCACTGGAAGGACTTATGTTGACACTGAAACTCCAATCCTTTGGCCAGCTGATGCCAAGAGCTAACTCATTTGAAAAGCCACTGATGTTGGGAAAGATTGAAGGCATCAGAAGAAAGGAAAGATAGAGGATGAAATGGTTGAATGGCATGAAACTATGAAAACTATCAAACTATGCCTCATAGTTTCATTGAGTTAGACAAGGCTATGGTCCATGTGATCAGATTGGTTCGTTTTCTGTGACTGTGGTTTTCAGTCTGTCTGCCCTCTGATGGAGAAGGGTAAGAGGCTTATGGAAGTTTCCTGATGGGAGAGGCTGACTGAGGGGGAAACTGGGTCTTGTTCTGATGGACAGGGCTATGCTTAATAAATTTTTAATCCGATTTTATGCTGAAGGGCTGGGCTCTGTTCCCTCCCTGTTATTTGGCCAACTATGGCGGAGGTAATAAATATAATGGCGATCAGGGTGGTATTATCTGCATATCTGAAGTTATCGATATTTCCCCTGGCAATCTTGATTCCAGCTTGTGCTTCATCCAGCCTGGCATTTTGCATGATGTACTCTGCATAGAATTTAAATAGACAGGGTGACAATATACAGCTTTGACATACTTCTTTTCCAATTTTGAACCAGTCTGTTGTTCCATGTCCAGTTCTAACTGCTGCTACTTGACCTGCATAGATTTCTCAGGAGACATGTAAGGTGTTGTGGTATTCCCATCTCTTTAATAATTTTCCACAGTTTGTAGTGATCCACACAGTTAAAGGCTTTAGTCAATGAAGAATAACCAGTGGAAATATTCAGGAAACATTTTCTGTACTTAAATGTAGTGTATATAAGTCATTAATATATAAGTACATTTAAGCAGAGAAAGTATATTTCTAACAGTATTCACTATCTTCCTTATATATACCAGTAGGTCACTCTGATACGTTGTGTAAACATAAGAGTGATAGTATAGATCAGAGAGAAGAAAATATGCTGATCAAAAGGAACAGACCACTATAACAGCCCTAGCATCCTGTAAAGGCAGGAAGTGGAAAATCAAAGGCAGGCTACTTCTGATGAAGTTTGGTTTTATATTTCAATTGAAAAGGCAATAGGAACAATCAGAAAAGTTGATACAATTGATTTTAACATCTGTGTTCTTTGTTTTTCTCAAATGATGAATGAGATCCCTGCATTTCATCATCTCTAAGTACTTGCCATTTTATTTTATTTTATTTTCAATGTTACATAGTTTTTATTTTATTATTTTTTAATTTAAATTTATTTATTTTAATTGGAAGCTAATTACTTTACAATATTGTATTGATTTTGCCATACATCTACATGAATCTGCCACGGGAGTACACGTGTTCCCCATCCTGAACCCCCTCCCACCTCCCTCCTCATACCATCCCTCTGGGACATCCCAGTGCACCAGCCCCAAGCATCCTGTATTCTGCATCGAACCTGGATGGGCGATTCATTTCTTATATGATATTATACACGTTTCACAGAGAAGGCAATGGCACCCTACTCCAGTACTCTTGCCTGGAAAATCCCATGGGTGGAGGAGCCTGGTAGGCTGCAGTCCATGAGGTTGCTAAGAGTCAGACACGACTGAGCGACTTCACTTTCACTTTTCACTTTCATGCATTGGAGAAGGAAATGGCAACCCACTCCGGTGTTCTTGCCTGGAGAATCCCAGGGACAGAGGAGCCTGGTATGAGGCTGTCTATGGGGTCACACAGAGTCAGACAGGACTGAAGCAACTTAGCAGCAGCAGCAGCATACATATTTCAATGCCATTCTCCCAAATCTTCCCACCCTCTCCCTCTCCCACAGAGTCCAAAAGACTGTTCTATACATCTGTGACTCCTTTGCTGTCTCGCATACAGGATTATCATTACCATATTTCTAAATACCATATATATGCGTTAGTATACTGTATTGGTGTTTTTCTTTCTGGCTTAACTTCACTCTGTATAATAGGCTCCAGTTTCATCCACCTCATTAGAACTGATTCAAATGTATTCTTTTTAATGGCTGAGTAATACTCCATTGTGTATATGTACCACAGCTTTCTTATCCATTCATGTGCTGATGGACATCTAGAACAAGGACCCAGAAGAAATAAAAAAGAGTCAATATATAATGAATAATGCAATAAATGAGATCAAAAACACACTGGAGGTAACAATTAGTAGAATATCGGAGGCAGAAGATAGGATTAGTGAAGTAGAAGATAGAATGGTAGAAATAAATGAATCAGAAGGAAAAAAGAAAAACGAATTAAAAGAAATGAGGACAATCCCAGAGACCTCCAGGAAAATATTAAACACCCCAACATTCGAATCATAGGAGTCCCAGAAGAAGAAGACAAAAAGAAAGACCATGAGAAAATACTTGAGGAGATAATAGTTGAAAACTTCCCTAAAATGGGGAAGGAAATAATCACCCAAGTCCAAGAAACCCAGAGAGTCCCAAACAGGATAAACCCAAGGGAAAACACCCAAAGATACATATTAATCAAATTAACAAAGATCAAACACAAAGAACAAATATTAATAGCAGCAAGGGAAAAACAACAAATAACCACACAAAGCGATTCCCATAAGTACTTGCCATTTTAAAATAGGCCTTCCTTGATAATCAAAAGTTACAAATAACTGAAGTCTTCATGTTAGCTTCCTGGTGCTGTAGCAAATCATAACAAATGTATTGGCTTAAGCAATGTGTGTGTGTGCATGTGTATGTGTGTGTGTGAGCTCAGTTGCTAAGTCATGTCCAACACTTTGCCACCCATGGACTGTAGCCCTCCAGGCACCTCTGTATTGAATTTCCCAGGCAAGAATACTGAAGTGGGTTGCCATTTCATCCTCCAGAGGATTTTCCTGACCCAAGGGTTGAATACACATGTATTAGTGTTAGTCTGAGGTCAAGAATCCTAAAATCATTTCATCTGCTTGGTGGTATGTTCCTTCTAGAGGCTCCAGGGTCAAATCCTTTCCTTTGTCTTTCCCAGCTTCAAGAAGCTCTGAATTCCTGGTCAGTGGACTCTTTCTGTCCTCAATATCAGCTATACAGGTAGAGTCCTTTTTATATACATAAAATTACTTTCTTGTCTACTTTTAAGTACCCTTATGAGTACACTAGGCCCACCTGAATAATCCAGGATAATTTCCCTAAATTAAGTCTGGCTGATTAGCAACCTAAATTCAATCAGTGCCATTAATTCCCTTTGCTGTGCAATATAACACATCCACAGGTCCTGGGGTTAGGATATGAACTTCTGTGGGAGTCACTATAGTGCCTACCATAAGCTTGACAGCAGAAATTTTTTCAAACCTGGTTTTCAATTTATTCATTTTATAAGATTAGATACATTAACTACTTTGATTCTTAGTTTCTTATAGCAAAAACAAACTTAATCATAATAGTTTTGTATGGTGAAAATAAAAGGAAGCATATTTGTAAAGTAACTTGCAAATTGCCAGGTACTCAAGACTCAATATTCATGTAAGTACACAAAGAATTGTAGATGCTGTAACAATAAGGGATAGTAGCAGAAGTGTTTTCATGTGTATATATATTCAGTATCATTTGTCTTCACATAATAGAAATAGACATATGAGATCTTGAAAAAATACCTACAAAAGAAGACTATGTCCTTAAATCTTAAAAAATAAATTCATTACATGTAGTCTAGAGATATTACATGCAATAGAGATATCCTGCATGACCACTGCACTATCTAACCAAGGAATAACACTTATTTCTCAATGAAGGCTGGATAAACTCTCAAGATTTGGGGTAGAAGTAGACTTTTTTTTTTTTAAGGTAGAATTTTAATGTATATATGTTCAATTATTTATTTTTAGACTTTTTAAAAATTTTGCTTATTTATTTTTGTGTGCACTGGGTCTTCGTTGCTGCACACAAGCTTTTCTAGCTGCAGAGAGTGGGGGATACTCTCCAGTTGCAGTACGGGGGCTTCTCATTGTGGTGACTTCTCTTCTTGGGGAGTACGGGCTCTGGGGAGTGCGGGTTTCAGCAGTGTGGCACACAGCCTCAGTAGTTGTAGCTTGTGGGCTCTGGAGCACAGGCTCAATCAGTTGCCCTGCAGCATGTGAAATTTTCTTGAACCAGAGGTGAAATTTTCTTGAACCAGATATCAAATTTTCTTCTGACTAAGAGATATGAAGGAACTCTGTCTTAAGTATGGGATTGTTGTACGCCCTAAAAGTGAGCCCACTAGGCAAATGGTGTTGGCCACAGGCAACCAAGAAAAGGAACTCCCTCATGAAGGCTCACCTGCCACAGCTCCCGAGTTGCCTGGTGCTCCTTCCTTGTATCCAAACGTGCCCTCATATTCGGGAGCACCCCCTCCACAAAAGCCAGCTCAAGTATGTCCCTTAGTTGAAACTGGAGGAGAATTCAGACCAACCCGGGTCCATAAGCCCTTCTCTCTCTTAGAACTAGGACAGATCAAACAAGACCTGGGAAGCTATACAGATGACCCAGGCAAATATATAGATACATTCCAACATATTACCTTGGCCTTTGACTTGACGTGGAAGGACATCATGGTCATATTTAGTCAAACTTTATCTGACCCTGAACATACTAGGGTCTTAAAGGAAGCCCGGAGGTATGCAACAGGGCTCCACATGTCCAGTTATAGATACCCAGTAGGGGAAACTGCAGTCCCCTCCTCCAATCCTAAATGGAATTATAATGACCCTGAGAAAAGTGATCATTTTCTAATCTGTGTGAAGGCAGGACTGAAAGCAGCCGAACAAAAAGTAATTAGCTATGCTCGGGCCTCAGCAATAACTCAGGAGCCCAGTGAGAACCCCACTGCCTTTCTGGAGAGTCTAAACGAGGCACTCCAAAAGTTTACCAATCTGGACTTAGACTCTTATGAGGGACAGGTGATTTTAAAGGACAAATTCCTGTCCCAATGTGCATCAGATATGAGAATTAAGTTAAAACAGCTACAACAGCAGGACCCTGCTGCCTCTTTAGATGAGATGGTCCAGACAGCCACTAATGCCTTTTATAACAGAAAACAGGAGAAGGAGGCCAAGGCCTAGGAGCGGGACAGAAAGAAAGAGACAAGGCATGCCCAGATGCTGGCTGCCCTCCAGAGAAGCCCTATTGCAAACCCCTAGTCCTTGAAGGACAAGGCATGAGACAAATGCCTTCACAAGCAAGGAGGATTCTTAACTATAGGAAAACTGGGGAAGCCCAAAAGTAGATATTAAAATTTTTTTCAATTAATAACTACATTTCAATTTTACTAGATACCTATGATGTGGATATGAGTTGAATATTATAGTTTTAAAACCTGAAGAGGGCTAAGAATTTTGGGAGGAAGGATGTTAATTTCAGTATTCTAGATTGAACAGAAAAGGTGGGCGTAAGAAAGCGACTTGAAAGAGTGCACTTAGCAGATGCTGATTAAGATGCCATTTTCTGCAAAGGAAGTATAACGAGTGGGAGAGGAAGACAAAGACACCTGTCAGGATGGACCCTGATGGCATACGAGGTCTGTGTGTGGGATGAACTTGGCCTAGAAGTCTCTGCAGTTCAACCCCAGCAGATTAATGCAATTTTAGAAACCTGAGCTGTAATTTTGTAAGATATTTTCAGACTAAGGGAGAGACTTTTAAATGAGTTGACAGGATTAAGGTCCTGGAACAGTAGAAAGATTTAAGCAGCAGAGATTTCAAAGTGCCTCAAGAAGAACCAGACACATTTTGCTGAGCCAAACAATGACATTCTGGAGAGAATCAAATGAAGTCATAATTCATTCTGGGAATGTCACTGCAAAAACTGTTAGCAAAAAACCTGAGAGGTCTGTGCAGAAAAAAGGAAACCTAAATCACCTGTCATGGATGGAAAAAACTTTAATATAGCATAAAACAACAGAAAGTTAGAGGAAAAGTGCAGAGAGAAATTGGAAAGTTTTCAGAAGACAGTTTAAGAACTGACAACATTCATAGAATATGTTTCTAAATATTTGATAATCAGGCAAAATAATTCATAAGTATAACAAAATTGATGTACATTGACTTCTCAATACATATGTATCATTCATTGTACTATGTACCGTGTGTGTGTGTGTGTGTGTGTGTGTGTGTGTGTGCTGTGCTCAGTTGTGTCTGACTGTAGCGCTCCAGGCTCCTCTGTCCATTGGATTTTCCAGGCAAGAGTACTGGAGTGGGTTGCCATTTCCTCCTCCAGGGGATCTTCCTGACTGAGGGATCGAACCGACGTCTCCTGCGGCTCCTACATTGGCAGGTGTATTCTTTACCACTGAGCCATATGGGAAGCCCACTATGTACCTTAAATATAAGAATTTATCAGAAACTGTTATTTCCATTTTTAAACTAAGGAAATGATGACAGAGAGTTGCAGAGAAATGTCCCCTCAAAGGCACAGCTAAAGTTAGCAAAGCCAAGTTTTGCAAACTGGCAGAGTGTCTTGAAATTCATGTTTTCACCCTTCTGAAATAATTGCCTCTATTCTTAAAAAGTGAAAGCCTTGGCACAAGACTATTCCTCATAAATACATAGAGTTATAAAAGGCTTATGATATGACAGCTTTCCTAGACATTCAAACATCTCATCTAATGTTACATCTACTCAATGAATCAAGTGTTATCATCTTCATCTCTAATGTCAGAAACTTATATATGCACCAGATTTTGAACGGAGAAACTGGTCACTGACCACCTAAGACTCAGGAAGCTTAGTAAAGGTGGGGATTGGTATGACATAAACCCAAAATGCATGTATAAATACAAAGCATGGCACTTGATGAAGGAAACATCAAAATACAAACATATGGATGAAAATAAAAGATCTAATTAGGATTACAGGTGCAGTAAAAGAAGGCAATGGCACCCCACTCCAGTACTCTTGCCTGGAAAATCCCATGGGTGGAGGAACCTGGTAGGCTGCAGTCCATGGGGTCGCTAAGAATCAGACACGACTGAGCGACTTCATTTCACTTTTCACTTTCATGCATTCGAGAAGGAAATGGTAACCCACTCCAGTGTTCTTGCCTGGAGAATCCCAGGGACGCGGGAGCCTGGTGGGCTGCCGTCTATGGGGTTGCACAGAGTTGGACACGACTGAAGTGACTTAGCAGCAGCAGCGGCAGTATTTTCTCAAAGGAAAAGACATTTTGTTGAGACTTTAAAGATCAGCAAGAGACAGCTAATAGGAGAAGGGAGTAGAGAAGAGCTTGTTGATTTAGAGGAGATCAGAATAAAACACTTGGCTAGATCATAATGAACGTGAGGAGAAAGATGAAAAGTTGTGTGAGAATTAAATAATTGTTGCTGGTTAGTTGCTCAGTTGTGTCTGACTCTTTGCCACCCATGGACTGCGGCCTGCCAGCTTCCTCTGCCCATGGGGTTTTCTAGGAAAGAATACTGGAGTGGGTTGCCATTTCCTTCTCCAGGGCATCTGTCCAACCCAGGGATCGAATCCACACCTCCTGGATTGCAGGCAGATTCTTTAATGTTGAGCCAACAGGGAATTTTGTCAATTAGATAATTGGGATTTGACAAGTTAAGACATTTGGATTCTATTTTTAAAGTAGTTGTGAACAAATAGATGTGTTGCAGATTGGATTTGTAAGATAAGTTCAATCTTCCTACTAGAGGAAGAGATTTTTGCAGGAGAAAATCAAACAAAGACCTGAGGTTAAACAAAGTTGGTAAGAGAAACATGAGCACATTTGAAGGCAAGGTGGAGACAGGATTGATTGTAAACAGGCTGTAGTAAAGAACTAAACTTCAAGAATGAGCTTCACCATTTAGGTTCATGCAATTACACTGAGTTGCAGTCTTGGACAAACACTGAACATATAGACCTTAAGTTCACAGGAGAGGTAGCAGTCAAATAAACAATTAATATACATGGACACAGAAGAGTGAAAAACACAGACAGACCTTGATTGAACCCTGATTCAGTCTAATGATTAGATGTCAGGTAACAAGTAAGAAGAGGCATATAGAGAAGAAAAAAAAAAAACAGAGATGCAGGAAGAATATAAGGAGAATGTGATATCACAGAAGTAAGAGAAATATAATTTTATGATGAAGACAAGAGTAAACATCTCCAATCATTAGGAAGTTCTAGGTGGGGAAAAAGTCATAGATATTTATTGCATCCATTAATTTGTATCTCAGTGGTGGCCACACCACAGTGTGCCAATCTAAAATTAATCCCAATAAGAGTGAAAGGGACATTTAGAATCTCTGCTTGAGGGATTTAGGCTTCTCCAGAAACAAGAGCTCCAGCGATGTCTGTCTCTCTCCTCTATGATTTGAACCTCAATGTCTCGCTAAGACCTAGGGTTTCTATAAATATTCCTGGACATTCAGCCCTGGAGGTTAATATGCAGAGGCTAATTAGAGTTCAAAGAAGTTAATAGTGATGTTTAAGGCAGAGGACCTCACTGCATGATTGAAATACCAATGAAATCTAATACTTCTAAGGCAAAGCTTCAGATTCTAACAAATATTCTATAGTCTTTTCCAACAGACCAAAAAAAAATGATAAATAAATAAATATTTATCTAATAACAGAACATTATTTAAACCTATTAGAATCTATAGACAGCCTATTTCTGCATGGACTTGTGATTATGAAGAGGTGCATTTTAAATATATGCAAAATATGAAAGAGTATAGGGCCAAAATTATAAAGAGATCAAAATTAGGTGAGATATTAATTTTTGACAACTGAAATGCATTTAGCCCAAGGATTTTGATCACATAACATTTTAGACATAGTTTAAAAAACAAAAATAAAACTTGAGCACTATATATCACTAAAACCAATTTAATACCAGAAAAATAAACGACCCAATCAAAAAATGAGGAAAGAACTAAACATTTCTCCAAAGAGACACACAGATGGCTAACAAACACATGAAAAGATGCTCTACATCACACATGATCAGAGAAATGCAAATCAAAATCACAATGAGATACAATTTCACAAAGGTCAGAATCAGTTCAGTTCAGCTCAGTCGCTCAGTCGTGTCCAACTCCATGTATCGCAGCACGCCAGGCCTCCCTGTCCATCACCAGCTCCCAGAGTTCACTCAGACTCACGTCCATCGACCCAGTGATGCCATCTAGCCATC
>NW_011494888.1:277387-278021 GCF_000754665.1 Bison bison bison
TCCTGCCCCCAATCCCTCCCAGCATCAGAGTCTTTTCCAATGAGTCGACTCTTCACATGAGGTGGCCAAAGTATTGGAGTTTCAGTTTTAGCATCATTCCTTCCAAAGAAATCCCAGGGCTGATATCCTTCAAAATGGACTGGTTGGATCTCCTTGCAGACCAAGGGACTCTCAAGAGTCTCCTCCAACACCACAGTTCAAAAGCATCAATTCTTCGGCACTCAGCCTTCTTCACAGTCCAACTCTCGCATCCATACATGACCACTGGAAAAACCACAGCCTTGACTAGACGGACCTTTGTTGGCAAAGTAATGTCTCTGCTTTTGAATATGCTATCTAGGTTGGTCATAACTTTCCTACCAAGGAGTGAGCATCTTTTACTTTCAGGGCTGCAGTCACCATCTGCAGTGATTTTGGAGCCTAAAAAAAATAAAGTCTGACACTGTTTCCACTGTTTCCCCATCTATTGCCCGTGAAGTGATGGGACCAGATGCCATGATCTTCATTTTCTGAATGTTGAGCTATAAGCCAACTTTTTCACTCTCCACTTTCACTTTCATCAAGAGGCTTTTGAGTTCCTCTTCACTTTCTGCCATAAGGGTGGTGTCATCTGCATATCTGAGGTTATTGATAT
>NW_011494888.1:278130-279478 GCF_000754665.1 Bison bison bison
CAGTTTATTGTGATGCACACAGTCAAAGGCTTTGGCATAGTCAATAAAGCAGAAATAGATGTTTTTCTGGAACTTTCTTGCTTTTTCCATGATCCAGCAGATGTTGGCAATTTGACCTCTGGTTCCTCTGCCTTTTCTAAAACCAGCTTGAACATCAGGAAGTTCACGGTTCATATATTGTTGAAGCCTGGCTTAGAGAATTTTGAGCATTACTTTACTAGCATGTGAGATGAGTGCAACTGTGTGTTAGTTTGAGCATTTTTTGGCATTGCCTTTCTTTGGGATTGGAATGAAAATTGACCTTTTCCAGTGCTCTGGCCACTGCTGAGTTTTCCAAATTTGGTAGCATATTGAGTGTAGCACTTTCACAGCATCATCTTTCAGGATTTGAAATAGCTCAACTGGAATTCCATCACCTCCACTAGCTTTGTTCGTAGTGATGCTTTTTTTTTTTGCTAGTTAATCTAATTTTATTTTATTTTTAAACTTTACATAATTGTATTAGTTCTGCCAAATATCAAAATGAATCCGCCACAGGTATACATGTGTTCCCCATCCCGAAACCTCCTCCCTCCTCCCTCCCCATACCATCCCTCTGGGCCATCCCAGTGCACCAGCCCCAAGCATCCAGCATCGTGCATCGAACCTGACCTGGCAACTCGTTTCCTACATGATATTTTACATGTTTCATTGCCATTCTCCCAAATCTTCCCACCCTCTCCCTCTCCCACAGAGTCCATAAGACTGTTCTATACATCAGTGTCTCTTTTGCTGTCTCGTACACAGGGTTATTGTTACCATCTTTCTAAATTCCATATATATGCGTTAGTATACTGTATTTATGTTTTTCCTTCTGGCTTACTTCACTCTGTATAATAGGCTCCAGTTTCATCCACCTCATTAGAACTGATTCAAATGTATTCTTTTTAATGGCTGAGTAATACTCCATTGTGTATATGGACCACTGCTTTCTTATCCATTCATCTGTTGATGGACATCTAGGTTGCTTCCATGTCCTGGCTATTATAAACAGTACTGCAATGAACATTGGGGTACACGTGTCTCTTTCCCTTCTGGTTTCCTCAGTGTGTATGCCCAGCAGTGGGATTGCTGGATCATAAGGCAGTTCTATTTCCAGTTTTTTAAGCAATCTCCACACTGTTCTCCATAGTGGTTGTACTAGTTTGCATTCCCACCAACAGTGTAAGAGGGTTCCCTTTTCTCCACACCCTCTCCAGCATTTATTATTTGTAGACTTTTGGATCGCAGCCATTCTGCCTGGTGTGAAATGGTACCTCATAGTGGTTTTGATTTGCATTTCTCTGATAACGAGTGATGTTGAGCATCT
>NW_011494888.1:280187-282781 GCF_000754665.1 Bison bison bison
TTTGTAGTAGAGCCTGAAGTCAGGTAGGTTGATTCCTCCAGTTCCATTCTTCTTTCTCAAGATCGCTTTGGCTATTCGAGGTTTTTTGTATTTCCATACAAATTGTGAAATTATTTGTTCTAGCTCTGTGAAGAATACTGTTGGTAGCTTGATAGGGATTGCGTTGAATCTATAAATTGCTTTGGGTAGTATACTCGTTTTCACTATATTGATTCTTCCAATCCATGAACATGGTATATTTCTCCATCTATTAGTGTCCTCTTTGATTTCTTTCACCAGTGTTTTATAGTTTTCTATATATAGGTCTTTAGTTTCTTTAGGTAGATATATTCCTAAGTATTTTATTCTTTCTGTTGCAATGGTGAATGGAATTGTTTCCTTAATTTCTCTTTCTGTTTTCTCATTATTAGTGTATAGAAATGCAAGGGATTTCTGTGTGTTGATTTTATATCCTGCAACTTTACTATGGTCATTGATTATTTCTAGTAATTTTCTGGTGGAATCTTTAGGGTTTTCTATGTAGAGGATCATGTCATCTGCAAACAGTGAGAGTTTTACTTCTTCTTTTCCAATATGGATTCCTTTTATTTCTTTTTCTGCTCTGATTGCTGTGGCCAAAACTTCCAAAACTATGTTGAATAGTAATGGTGAAAGTGGGCACCCTTGTCTTGTTACTGACTTTAGAGGAAATGCTTTCAATTTTACACCATTGAGGATAATGTTTGCTGTGAGTTTGTCATATATAGCTTTTATTATGTTGAGCTATGTTCATTCTATTCCTGCTTTCTTGAGAGTTTTTATCATAAATGGATGTTCAATTTTGTCAAAGGCTTTCTCTGCATCTATTGAGATAATCAGATGGTTTTTATTTTTCAATTTGTTAATGTGGTGTATTACATTGATTGATTTGCGGATATTGAAGAATCCTTGCATCCCTGGGATAAAGCCCACTTGATCATGGTGTATGATCTTTTTAATGTGTTGTTGGATTCTGATTGCTAGAATTTTGTTAAGGATTTTTGCATCTATGTTCATCAGTGATATTGGCCTGTAGTTTTCTTTTTTTGTGGGATCTTTGTCAGGTTTTGGTATTAGGGTGATGGTGGCCTCATAGAATGAGTTTGGAAGTTTACCTTCCTCTGCAATTTTCTGGAAGAGTTTGAGCAGGATAGGTGTTAGCTCTTCTCTAAATTTTTGGTAGAATTCGGCTGTGAGGCCGTCTGGACCTGGGCTTTTGTTTGCTGGAAGATTTTTGATTACAGTTTCAATTTCCGTGCTTGTGATGGGTCTGTTAAGATTTTCTATTTCTTCCTGGTCCAGTTTTGGAAAGTTGTACTTTTCTAAGAATTTGTCCATTTCTTCGACGTTGTCCATTTTATTGGCATATAATTGTTGATAGTAGTCTCTTATGATCCTTTGTATTTCTGTGTTGTCTGTTGTGATCTCTCCATTTTCGTTTCTAATTTTGTTGATTTGATTTTTCTCCCTTTGTTTCTTGATGAGTCTGGCTAATGGTTTGTCAATTTTATTTATCCGTTCAAAGAACCAGCTTTTTGTTTTGTTGATTTTTGCTATGGTCTCTTTTGTTTCTTTTGCATTTATTTCTGCTCTAATTTTTAAGATTTCTTTCCTTCTACTAACCCTGGGGTTCTTCATTTCTTCCTTTTCTAGTTGCTTTAGGTGCAGAGTTAGGTTATTTATTTGACTTTTTTCTTGTTTCTTGAGGTGTGCCTGTATTGCTATGAACTTTCCCCTTAGGACTGCTTTTACCGTGTCCCACAGGTTTTGGGTTGTTGTGTTTTCATTTTCATTCATTTCTATGCAAATTTTGATTTCTTTTTTGATTTCTTCTGTGATTTGTTGGTTGTTCAGCAGCGTGTTGTTCAGCATCCATATGTTGGAATTTTTAATAGTTTTTCTCCTGTAATTGAGATCTAATCTTACTGCATTGTGGTCAGAAAAAATGCTTGGAATGATTTCTATTTTTTTGAATTTACCAAGGCTAGCTTTATGGCCCAGGATGTGATCTATCCTGGAGAAGGTTCCATGTGCACTTGAGAAAAAGGTGAAATTCATTGTTTTGGGATGAAATGTCCTATAGATATCAATTAGGTCTAACTGGTCTATTGTATCATTTAAAAGTTTGTGTTTCCTTGTTAATTTTCTGTTTAGTTGATCTATCCATAGGTGTAAGTGGGGTATTAAAGTCTCCCACTATTATTGTGTTATTGTTAATTTCTCCTTTCATACTTGTTAGCATTTGTCTTATGTACTGTGGTGCTCCGTGTTGGGTGCATATATATTTATAATTGTTATATCTTCTTCTTGGATTGATCCTTTGATCATTAGGTAGTGACCTTCTTTGTCTCTTTTCACAGCCTTTGTTTTAAAGTCTATTTTATCTGATATGAGTATTGCTACTCCTGCTTTCTTTTGGTCCCTATTTGCATGGAAAATTTTTCCAGCCCTTCACTTTCAGTCTGTATGTGTCCCCTGTTTTGAGGTGGGTCTCTTGTGGACAACATATGTAGGGGTCTTGTTTTTGTATCCATTCAGCCAGTCTTTGTCTTTTGGTTGGGGCATTCAACCCATTT
>NW_011494888.1:283154-283731 GCF_000754665.1 Bison bison bison
CTAATCCTATCTTCTGCCTCTGTTATTCTACTATTTGTTGTCCTCCAGAGTGTTTTTAATTTCATTTATTGCATTATTCATTATATATTGACTCTTTTTTATTTCTTCTAGGTCCTTGTTAAACCTTTCTTGCATCTTCTCAATCCTTGTCTCCAGGCTATTTATCTGTGATTCCATTTTAGTTTCAAGATTTTGGATCAATTTCACTATCATTATTCGGAATTCTTTATCAGGTAGATTCCCTATCTCTTCCTCTTTTGTTTGGTTTGGTGGGCATTTATCCTGTTCCTTTATCTGCTGAGTATTCCTCTGTCTCTTCATCTTGTTTAAATTGCTGAGTTGTGGGTGTCCTTTCTGTATTCTGGCAGTTTGTGGAGTTCTCTTTATTGTGGCATTTCCTCACTGTGTGTGGGTTTGTACAGGTGGCTTGTCAAGGTTTCCTGGTTAGGGAAGCTTGTGTCGGTGTTCTGGTGGGTGGAGCTGTATTTCTTCTCTCTGGAGTGCAATGAAATGTCCAGTAATGAGTTATGAGATGTCTATAGTTTTGGGGTGACTTTGGGCAGCCTGTATCCTGAAG
>NW_011494888.1:285116-285468 GCF_000754665.1 Bison bison bison
CAAAAATTATAAAGAAAATACAGGTACAAAATTGATATCAAATACCAAAAAGCATAAATTAAAAATCTAGAGTAAAGTTTGGAATTTCAGATATACAATGTTATATAAAAGAAGAAGAGAAAGAAACAGAGAAGAAGAAAAAAAAGAGTCACAGAAATTATATAAAAAAAAACTATAGGTACAAAATTGATAACATACACCAAAAAGTGAAAATTAAAAATCTAGAGTAGAGTTTGGAATTTCAAAAATACAATGTTAAAGAAAAGAAGAAAAAAACAAAAACAACAACAAAAAAAAACAAGGTCAAAAAATTATAAAATATATATATATGAAGTTTGCTGAAGAAGAAAAA
>NW_011494888.1:285568-286380 GCF_000754665.1 Bison bison bison
CATTTATCCTGTTCCTTTATCTGCTGAGTATTCCTCTGTCTCTTCATCTTGTTTAAATTGCTGAGTTGTGGGTGTCCTTTCTGTATTCTGGCAGTTCGTGGAGTTCTCTTTATTGTGGCATTTCCTCACTGTGTGTGGGTTTGTACAGGTGGCTTGTCAAGGTTTCCTGGTTAGGGAAGCTTGTGTCGGTGTTCTGGTGGGTGGAGCTGTATTTCTTCTCTCTGGAGTGCAATGAAATGTCCAGTAATGAGTTATGAGATGTCTATAGTTTTGGGGTGACTTTGGGCAGCCTGTATCTTGAAGCTCAGGGCTGTGTTCCTTTGTTGCTGGAGAATTTGCTTGGTATGTCTTGCCTTGGAACTTATTGGCCCTTGTGTGGTGCTTGGTTTCAGTGTCGGTATGGAGGCATTTGATGAGCTCCTGTCAATTAATGTTCCTTGGAGTCAGGAGTTCCCTGGAGTCAGGGTTTGGACTTAAGTCTCCTGCTTCCGGTTATCGGTCTTATTTTTACAGTAGTTTTAAAACTTCTCCTTCTATACAGCACCATTGATAAAACATCTACATTAAAGATGAAAAGTTTCTTTACAGTGAGGGTCACTCAGAGAGGTTCACAGGGTTACATGGAGAAGAGAAGAGGGAGGAGGGAGTTAGAGGTGACCCAAATGAGATGAGGTGAATCAATAGTGGAGAGAGTGGGCTAGCCAGTAGTCACTTCCTTATGTGCACTCCACAACTGGACCACTCAGAGATGTTCACGGGGTTATACAGAGAAGAGAAGAAGGAGGAAGGTAACAGAGGTGGCCAGAAGGATA
>NW_011494888.1:286480-287634 GCF_000754665.1 Bison bison bison
CTCAATCCTTGTCTCCAGGCTATTTATCTGTGATTCCATTTTAGTTTCAAGATTTTGGATCAATTTCACTATCATTATTCGGAATTCTTTATCAGGTAGATTCCCTATCTCTTCCTCTTTTGTTTGGTTTGGTGGGCATTTATCCTGTTCCTTTATCTGCTGAGTATTCCTCTGTCTCTTCATCTTGTTTAAATTGCTGAGTTGTGGGTGTCCTTTCTGTATTCTGGCAGTTTGTGGAGTTCTCTTTATTGTGGCATTTCCTCACTGTGTGTGGGTTTGTACAGGTGGCTTGTCAAGGTTTCCTGGTTAGGGAAGCTTGTGTCGGTGTTCTGGTGGGTGGAGCTATATTTCTTCTCTCTGGAGTGCAATGAAATGTCCAGTAATGAGTTATGAGATGTCTATAGTTTTGGGGTGACTTTGGGCAGCCTGTATCTTGAAGCTCAGGGCTGTGTTCCTTTGTTGCTGGAGAATTTGCTTGGTATGTCTTGCCTTGGACTTATGCCTTGTGTGGTGCTTGGTTTCAGTGTCGGTATAGAGGCATTTGATGAGCTCCTGTCAATTAATGTTCCTTGGAGTCAGGAGTTCCCTGGAGTCAGGGTTTGGACTTAAGTCTCCTGCTTCCGGTTATCGGTCTTATTTTTACAGTAGTTTCAAAACTTCTCCTTCTATACAGCACCATTGATAAAACATCTACATTAAAGATGAAAAGTTTCTCTATGGTGAGGGTCACTCAGAGAGGTTTACAGGGTTACATGGAGAAGAGAAGAGGGAGGAGGGAGTTAGAGGTGACCCAAATGAGATGAGGTGAATCAATAGTGGAGAGAGTGGGCTAGCCAGTAGTCACTTCCGTATGTGCACTCCACAACTGGACCACTCAGAGATGTTCACGGGGTTATACAGAGAAGAGAAGAAGGAGGAAGGTAACAGAGGTGGCCAGAAGGATAAAAGGGGGGAATGAAAAGGAGGGAGACAGATCCAGCTAGTAATCAGTTCCCTAAGTGTTCTCCACCATCTGGAACACACAGAAATTCACAGAGTTGGGTAGAGTAAAGAGGGGTTAGGGAGGAGACACAGGCGACTTGGTGGAGAAAAAGGAGAGTCCAAAGGGAGAGAGAGCAGTCAAGCCAGTAATCTCGCTCCCTAGTGAAAAATGG
>NW_011494888.1:288041-288277 GCF_000754665.1 Bison bison bison
TGTGGGTGTTGTGGGTTCAGTTCATTTTTGGCTAGTTCCTTGGTCAGATTTATATTTCTCAAGATCTATAGGCCCCTTCCTATGTAGTCCGTAGTAACCACAGGGTTTTGATCTATTGCCTGTAGCTTCCAAGGTATTTCCCTCTGTTATATCTTCTTCTGTTTGCTAGTCTCTTCAGTATCTGGTTTCCCACCCTGACACAAAGGGCAAGGTGGAGGACACTTTTTTTTTTTTAG
>NW_011494888.1:288377-289965 GCF_000754665.1 Bison bison bison
AGGTACTACTTTTTTTTTTTTTAGGCTTACTTGTTCAGTCGCGCTGTGGGGAGGGAGGGAGGGATGCTGCAAACAAATAACACTGGCGTGGGCTCGCAGTGCCTCAGCCACCCTGGGTCTGCCCCCGCTCACGGCACGTGTAGCCTCCCTGTCCACACTGCTCGGACTCTAGGTTGTTCCACCGGGAACAATCCGAGGCCGGCCCTGGGCTGCATGCACCTCCCAGGTCCAAGCCGCTCAGGTTCAGGCACTCGAGTAGTCCTCAGAGGCGCAGACTCAGTTGGGCCTGCGTTTTGTGCTCTTCCCAGGTCCGAGCAGCTCAGGTGATGAGGTGTTTGGCGAGCGCCAATGCAGCGACTTATCGCCTCCCCGCCACTCGGTTATCTGGGTGTAAAACCGGTGCACCTTCTCAGGCAGATGTTGACCGTCCAGACCCCCAAGAAGTTTTAGTTAGCAAAGAAGCCTGCTTACAGTTTTATAGATAATGTCTCTCTGGGGCTGCAATTGCCCCCTTCCGGCTCTGGCTGCCTGTCACCGGAGCGGGAAGGTCTGCAGCCGGCTATCTCTGTTCAGTCCTTTGTTCCGTGCGCGGGCCTGGCGGTTTTAGGTTAGGGCTGGCTTTTCGCGTGGTAGATATTCCACAGTCTGGTTTGCTAGCCCAAATTATTTCGCTCAGATAGTGCTCAGGGTATTCAGGCCAGATTCTTACTCTCAGCGATGCAGCCCACGCCGCGCCTCCCTGCCCAGCCCCCACTTGCTAATGGTGGATGCAGGCGTCTGCGCTGCTTCTCCGCTGGGGGAGTTACCGTAGGGCTCGCAATCTGCGAGTTTTCATTGTTTATTTATTTATTTTTTCTCCCTGTTATGTTGCCCTCTGTGCTTCCAAAGCTCGGCACAGATTCGGCAGTGAGAAGGTTTCCTGGTGTTTGGAAACTTCTCTCTTTTTAAGATTCCCTTCCCTGGACGGAACTCCGTCCCTCCCTCTTTTGTCTCTTTTTTTTTGTCTTTAATATTTTTTCCTACCTCCTTTCGAAAAGTTGGGTTGCTTTTCTGGGTGCCTGATATCCTCTGCCGGCATTCAGAAGTTGTTTTGTGGAATTTACTCGACGTTTAAATGCTCTTTTGATGAATTTGTGGGGGAGAAAGTGTTCTCCCCGTCCTACTCCTCCGCCATCTTGGCTCCTCCCTTGTAGTGATGCTTTCTAAGGCCCACTTGACTTCACATTCCAGGATGTCTGGCTCTAGGTCAGTGATCACACCATCGTGATTATCTGGGTAGTGAAGATCTTTTTTTTGTACAGTTCTTCTGTGTATTCTTGCCACCTCTTCTTAATATCTTATGCTTCTGTTAGGTCCATACCATTTTTGTCCTTTATTGAACCCATCTTTGCATGAAATGTTCCCTTGGTATCTCTAATTTTCTTGAAGTGATCTCTAGTCTTTCCCATTCTGTTGTTTTCCTCTATTTCTTTGCACTGATCGCTGAGGAAGGCTTTCTTATCTCTTCTTGCTATTCTTTGGAACTCTGCATTCAGATGCTTATATCTTTCTTTTCTCCTTTGGTTTTTGCTTTCTCTTTCTTTTTCAC
>NW_011494888.1:290065-301021 GCF_000754665.1 Bison bison bison
ACAGGTCACGAACCTCATTCCATAGTTCATCAGGCACTCTATCTATCAGATCTGGGCCCTTAAATCTATTTCTCACTTCCACTGTATAATCATAAGGGATTTGATTTAGGTCATACCTGAATGGTCTAGTGGTTTTCCCTACTTTCTTCAATTTAAGTCTGAATTTGGCAATAAGGAGTTCATGATCTGAGCCACAGTCAGCTCCCAGTCTTGTTTTTGTTGACTATATAGAGCTTCTTATACCAATCTAGACATCACATTCAAAAGCAGAGACATTACTTTGCCAACAAAGGTTCGTCTAGTCAAGGCTATGGTTTTTCCTGTGGTCATGTATGGATGTGAGAGTTGGACTGTGAAGAAGGCTGAGCGCCGAAGAATTGATGCTTTTGAACTGTGGTGTTGGAGAAGACTCTTGAGAGTCCCTTGGACTGCAAGGAGATCCAACCAGTCCATTTTTAAGGATATCAGCCTGGGATTTCTTTGGAAGGAATGATGCTAAAGCTGAAACTCCAGTACTTTGGCCACCTCATGTGAAGAGTTGACTCATTGCAAAAGACTCTGATGCTGGGAGGGATTGGGGGCAGGAGGAGAAGGGGACGACAGAGGATGAGATGGCTGGAATCACTGACTCGATGGACATGAGTTTTAGTGAATTCTGGGAGTTGGTGATGGACAGGGAGGCCTGGTATGCTGCAGTTCATGGGGTCCCAAAGAGTCGGACATGACTGAGTGACTGAACTCATCTGATATAGAGCTTTTCCATATATGGCTGCAAAGAACCTAATCCTTCTGATTTCATTGTTGACCATCTGGTGATGTCCATGTGTAGAGTCTTCTCTTGTGTTGTTGGAAGAGGGTGTTTGCTATGAGCATGTCAGAATGGCCTCTATCAAAAAGTCTACAAGCAATAAATGCTGGAGAGGATATGGAGAAAATGGAACCCTCTTACACTGTTGATGGGAATGCAAGCTAGTACAGCCACTATGGAGAATGGTGTGGAGATTCCTTAAAAAACTGGAAATAGAACTGCCATATGACCTATCAATCCCACTGCTGGGCATACACACTAAGGAAATCAGAATTGAAAGAGACTCGTGTACCCTGATGTTCATTGCAGCACTGTTTACAATAGCCAGGGCATGGAAGCAACCTAGATGTCCATTGGCAGACAAATGGATAAGAAAGCTGTGGTACACATACACAATGGAATATTACTCAGCTGTTAAAAAGAATGCATTTGAATCAGTTCTAATGAGATGGATGAAACTGGAGCCTATTATACAGAGCAAAGTAAGTCAGAAAAGAAAATACCAATACAGTATACTAACACATATATATAGAATTTAGAAAGATGGTAATGATGACCCTATATTCGATACAGCAAAAGAGACAGACATAAAGAACAGACTTTTGGACTCTGTGGGAGAAGGTGAGGGTGGGATGATTTGAGAGAATAACATTGAAATATGTGTATTATCATATATGAAATACATTGCCAGTCCAGGTTCAATGCATGAGACAGGGCATTCATGACCCTGAGGGATGGGATGGGAGAGAGGTGGGTGGGGGGTTCAGAATGGGGGACACATGTACACCCGTGGCTTATTCATGTTGATGTATGGCAAAAACCAGTACAATATTTTAAAGTAAATAGCCTCCAATTAAAATAAATAATTTAAATAAACAGATTTAATACATAGAATCAAGAGAGTTTTATCTTAAAAAATAAAGTGTATACCGTGACTTTGGCTAACTTGAGATGAGAACCATATTTTAAACAAGACAAGGGGTCTAACAGTAGTCACGCTGAGGTCAGGTGCACTTCTCATACTGCTTTGGATCAGCCCTGTATTTAAACACATCTGCCATCTACCTTTCAGGTGGGAAATTCTAAGAGTAAAGCACAGATGGGGGTAGGATGAGCTGGAGGCACGTATAATCTTATAATTGACAGCAGTAAATCACTCAATTGTGTCCAACTCTTTGCGACCCCATGGACTGTAGCCCACGAGGTTCCTCTGTCCATTGGATTCTCTAAGCACAAATTATGGAGTGGGTTGTCATTCCCTTCTCCAGGGGATCTTCTGGATCCAGGGATCAAACTCAGACTCTTGCAATGGCAGGCAGATTCTTTACTGTCTGAGCCACCAAGGAAGCCCCATATCCTTATAAACCTTCTAACAAATTAAATACATTAAAACAAGTATTGAATGAATATAATCATAATTATTGTGTGTTGTTAGATTGTCTCAGGAGAAGGCAATGGCACCCCACTCCAGTACTCTTGCCTGGCAAACCCCATGGATGGTGGAGCCTGGTGGGCTGCAGTCCATGGGGTCGCTAAGAGTCAGACATGACTGAGCGACTTCACTTTCACTTTTCACTTTCATGCATTGGAGAAGGAAATGGCAACCCACTCCAGTGTTCTTGCCTGGAGAATTCCAGGGACAGGGGAGCGTGATGGGCTGCTGTCTATGGGGTTGCAGAGAGTCGGACATGACTGAAGCAACTTAGCAGCAGCAGCAGCAGATTGTCTCAAACCTGAGATAAGAGATGAATGAGAAAAATCTGGCAAACAATTGAGGAAAATTTTCTAAATTATAGAAAAATAATGTTGCATTTGATGCAAAAACACAGATAATGATAGTAATATAATTTATATATACTCAGTGGACATTACTTTTTGAAAACACATATGTATGCTTAGTCACTCAGTCATGCCTGATTTCTTTGTGACACCATGAACTGTAGTCTGCCAGGCTCCTCTGTCTGTGGGGATTCTCCATGTGGGAATATTGCAGTGGGTTGCCATGCCCTCCTCCAAGGGATCTTCCTAACCCAGGGATCAAATCCAGGTCTCCCATGTTGTAGGCAGATTCTTTATAATCTGAGCCATCAGGGAAGCCCAAAATATAACTGAAAATGCATATAAAAATGTAAATTGACCATATCTTGCTGACTTATTAAGTAGATTCTATGGTCAGAAATCCAAACACTAATCAAATATGGAACCATTCACAAATTACAGTGAAATAAAATAGCATTCATCACAAATTTCTTGTTCCTCTAAAATGAGATAAATATTATCAGTGGTGATGAATTTATAATACATAATGCTAATCTTGCAAGCCTATAACAATATTTTTTTGAATTATTTTTAACACATTAAAGTGAAAAATACAGGAACATGAAACAGTTACCTAAATGTGTGGAAATAGAAAATAATTATCTGCTTCTTCAAAATGATGAGGTATTTATTTGTAAGGGAATACAAAATTCCTGGGGAAAAGTTTAGGAGTGAGGAAAAAGCCAGGGTAACAAATTTCTAGAGTAACTCTCTTGATGCTAGTCTGCTTTCTGAAAGCCTCTTTTTTCGAAGTTACACCAAGCGCTAACTTAGAGCTCTGACAATGACCCCCTGGTGTCTCTCCTGAGGAAGGGTGGTCCCCACCAACCACCAGATTTCCCACGAAGCCCTTCTTCAGATTGTGGATCATTTTTGTTGTTGTTACTGATATTTCTGTCTGGTATTCTCAATTATATAATATAAATGAGCATCACAAAAAGTATTAAAGTAAAAAAGTAACCTTTCAACCCTATTTTAATTTGCGAGATATAAATAGTGCAATAAAAGTAACAATTTTTCATAATTATTTTATATTACATAAAAACCATCAGTAGAGAGAGCTACTTTCCAGTCAACCTCTGGATGAGGCATGATTTTTATTGTAAGGAAGCACATCCAAGCCCATAGTTTAAAAGCCATCACGGCAAATTACTTTTGTTGAGGAAGCCATGTGCTGAGAGTCAAGATAACAGAAGCCGGGGGTATAATGGTAAATGCTTCCAAAAAGCTAAAGGAGAGACAGCAAAACAGAAGTTGGGCTTAAGAAACATTTCAAAAGCATAGAAGTGCTTTCTGGGAACAATGAGATGCAGTCATAGGCTTGAGAAACCTACAAAACAACCTCGGTGTGCAAACAATTAGAGACAGATATGGTTCAAAGAGAGGCAAGATGTGGTCCACATGGCCACAGAGACGCATATAAAATTTTACCCACATTCTAATAATATATATTTAGCCATTGAGAAAAGTAGGCTTTTTATGTGCAATTATTTCTTACTAATTCCTATGATACATAGAAAACAATTCAGAGTTCATATTCTTGGATTGTTGTTTTAATACATTAAAAGTGCACTACACTCATATACTTTAAAAATGTCTGCACACAATCTATTAAAATATTTTGAGATCATAATTTTATTTTAAACACATGTATAGTCTATTTAGCTATAGGAATAACTATAGAAATGTGAAGTCAAGTGAATGTATATAGTATTCTCTGATGTACTGTGTTAGTTGCTCAGTCGTGTCCAACTCTTTGTGACACCATGGATTGTAGCCTGCCAAGCTTCTCTGTCCGTGGAATTCTCCAGGCAAGAATACTGGAGTGGGTTGTCATTCCCTTCTCCATCTCTAATGTAAAGATGGACAAAAATATTAACTTTGGAATATTGACAGACCAACATGTAATATCATAATATTAACAGAGCACAATGCAAACCCTGGATTATTGCTGTTATTTATTTCCTAACTTGTGTCCAACTCTTTGCGACCCCATGAACTGTAGCCTACCAGGCTCCTCTGTCCATAGGATTTCCCAAGCCAGAAGATGGAGTGAGTTGCCATTTCCTCCTCCAGGGGCTCTTCCTAACCCAGGGATCAAGCCCCAGCCTCCTGTCTCCTGCATTCATAGGTGGATTCTTTACCACTGAGCCATCAGAGAACCCAAAACCCTGGATTAATTTGACCCAAATAAGAGGTGTGAAAAATAAATTCCAGATCCAGAACCTGTCACATGGAGCCTCAAATTCCTCTGGAGACTAAAAAAAAAAAAAAACCTATTTCAATAGAATTTTATTTACCATTCAAATAACCTCAATAACCTTTTATTTAAAATGCTTTCTTATATAATAACTATGAAAATGATAGTTATCCAAGATTCAGTTTTCAGAATTAATTTTTTTCAGCCTAGAACTGCTTTAGGAAAAGAAATGTTACAGGCACTGGCAGGCCAGATTTGAGCTTGTTGGTATATAATAGCATGAAAATCTATTATGTTTTGTCATATTATGTTTAGTCATCATTCCCATTCAAGAATCATAGCCAACGTTCTTGTCTGGATAAAGGTTTTAACTGTGAAGCTTCTCATCTTTCATCTGCTGTTCCCTGGGCTCTTGGCCTCTGCTGTCTCTGCCGCTCTCAGGAGTTAAACCGCAGTTGGTGTTGTCGGTCACCAGCTCTGCAGCAAAGACTTTTTTAGCATGATATTTCACTTGTCTTCTGCTATATTAACTGCTTGGAAGGTACTGCTGAAGAATGCTTACAGGTCTCCAAATTCTTTTGGTTTCTATTTTTGGAGTCAGGGAATCCAAGGGCAGCCAAAGGTGGGGATGTCTCACCACAGAGTGGGAAGGGGAGGGTGGGATGGATAGGGAGATTGGGATTGACAAATGTACACTCCCATGTGTAAAACAGACAGCTAGTGGGAGCCTACTGTAAAGCACAGGAAGCTCAGCTTGGTGTTCTGTGATGACCTAGAGGAGTGGGATGGGGAGGGGGATGAGGGGCTCAAGAAGGAGGGGATGTATGCATACATATGGCTGATTTACTTCATGGTACAGCAGAAAGAACACAATGCCATAAAGCAATAAAAAAACAACAAAACAAACAGAACCAAAAAAGGGCATTGGAAGATATTTTCCATTCTCATTTGAGACCACGGAGCTTCCTTCTTGCTTTGGGTCCAGAGAATACTGCAGATAGACTTGGAATCTCCAGGCAGATCAGGCAAGAACACCTGAATATGCTAGCTGATGGGGCCCTCAGCAAAATGGAGTGATCTTTTCATACTAAATCCAAACCCACCTGCCAGCTGGCATCCCTTACATGCATAACATGTTTAACCCTCTGTCATATCTTCTCTTATATGTAAAGGAAGAGGCAAGTATCAAGGAATTAAATAAATTGCAGTGATAAAAGACAAAGACTGAATCAAGCAAAAGAAGACGGAAACATAATCCCCAGTAGTTGTTGTTGCTTTTGATAAGTTGCTCAGTCGTGTCTGACTCTTTGGGACACCATGGATTGTAGCCCGCCAGGCTCCTCTGTCCATGGGATTTTCCAGGCAAGAATACTGGAGTGGGCTGCCAATTTCTCCTCCAGGATCTTCCTCACCCAGAGTTCTAACCCACATCTCCTGTACTGGCAGGTGATTCTTTGCCACAGAGCCACCTGGGAGGCTGCCAGATAAAAATGCACGAGGCCTCCTCACACTCAAATTTCAAATAAACAACAAGTACCTTCTGATACTTTCCAATATTTGGGATGTAATTCTACTAAAAACAAAATACTCGTTTATCCAGAATTCAAAATTGACTGGACACTACGTAATTTTATTTGTTAAATCAAGCAACCTTAATCTATGGGGGATGGAAAACACCAAGAAAATAATCAACATCTTAGAAACAGAGAAAAGAGCAACAGAGAAATGTAGCAACAGAGAGAGAAGTCAAGTGGGAGCACAACCCCTCAAGAGACAGCAAAATCTCCATCATGTATATAAGGTTTTTTTTAAAACCTCCATTGTAGTGGGGGATGGGAAGAAGTCTCTGTGCTCCCCAACACCCTTATTACTACTATTTTGTCCCATTAATATAACACTTTAATTCAAAAATCTCAAATGAAATAATATCCTTCAATTTTAGGTGGGTATAAAATCAAACATATCAAAATTATATAGCCTAGTGGGACTCACAAAGTTTCATAAACTATAACACATAGCAAAATAACCAGATTTCCTATTAAGTTATAGTAACAGTGTCCCATGCCAATATATTCTGGCTGAGTATACATGGATTGGGCCCTAAGAATTTTCATTTCAGCAAAAAACACAGGCAAAACTGTGATCATATTAAATCTGCTATGTCATTATACACATACACATACCCACACACACATATTTGAATAGGAGTTGACATTGTCTTGCTTTTTTTTTTTCACATAGCATTTAGTCTTTATTAATAATCACAAAGGATTTCCCTGGTGGCAAATAGCTAAGAATCTGTCTACAATGTCAAGGACCCAGGTTTGATCTCTGGGCTGGAGAGATCCCCTGGAATGGCTACCAACTCCAGTGTTCTTGCCTAGAGAATCCCATGGAGAGAGGAGCCTGGCCAGCTACAGTCCATGGAGTTGCAAAATGTGGACATGATAGAGCAACTAAGCACACAACACACGCAAATGAGTTGGTCATATACCTAGTAAGGGGCTTCACTAGGCTTTTAATTTAGGCTGACTGACTTCGTAATATTAGGAAAAATTAAGCCCTATTAAAAGATTATCAATTAAATACTATCCCTAAAATAATATGCATCTTTAGCCAACTCAGTTCCTGGTTCTGGAAATTTCAATTTAAAGCAGATACATGACCAAATGTTTCACTTTAATGTTATGCTTTCTATACAGCATGAGGTTCCCTGAGGTTCTTCCTACAACAGAGAAAACCTTCCCCTCCTCCCAACTCCAGAGCCTAGTCAATGTGAATCTGAACACTGGAAGCATAGTATCTGCACTATTTCTCTCTAAACGTATCTCGGAGCTCACATCAAGATTTTTAGAAACCTTTTCAGTGTTCAGTTTTGTTTTATTTTTAATCACCATGTTTTCTGTGGGTCAGATTCTGACTTAAATTTGTCTCTTTTTCTGAAAGAAACACAGTTTAGTCTATGGAAGCCTAGTATATCAGATACATATTTTCATCATGTCTATAAATTTCCTATCCTAGTACATAAAATGCTATGAAATTCCAATAAGTCCCCAGTTGTGAACCAAATGAGCACTGCAAGTGATGTATCCTAATTATTCTGAGATAGCAAGAAAGACTACCATCAATTCAGTTCACTCAGTCGTGTCTGACTCTTTGTGATCCCGTGGATGGCAGCACACCAGGCTTCCCTGTCTGTCACCAACTCCCAGAGCTTGCTCAAACTGATGTCCATTGAGTCGGTGATGCCAGCCAACCATCTCATCCTTTGTCGTCCCCTTTTCCTCCTGCCCTCAATCTTTCCCAACATCAGTGTCTTCTCCAATGAGTCAGCTCTTTTCCTCAGGTGGCCAAAGTATTGAAACATCAGCTTCAGCATCAGTCCTTCCAATGAATATTCAGGAATGATTTCCTTAAGGATAGACTTGTTTGATCTCCTTGCAGTCCAAGAGGCTCTCAAGAATCTTCTCCAACACCACAGTTCAAAAGCATCAATACTTTGGCACTCAGCTTTCTTTATGGTCCAACTCTAACATCCAAATGTGACTGCTGGAAAAACCATAGCTTTGACTAGATGGACCTTTGTTGACAAAGTCAAGTCTCTGCTTTTTAAAATGCTGTCTTGGTTGGTCATAGCTTTTCTTTCAAGGAGCAAACATCTTTTAATTTCATGGCTGCAGTCACCAGATGGTGCAGATGCCGTGATTTTGGAGCCCAAGAAAATAAATTCTGTCAGTGCTTCCAATGTTTCTCTATCTATTTGCCATGAAGTGATGGGACTGGATGCCATGATCTTAATTCTCTGAATGTTGAGTTTTAAGCTAGCTTTTTCACTCTCTCTTTTGAAGAGTACCATACTTCAATACAGATGACAGCTTTTGTATCCCCTTCCAAAACTCTGGGCTGCAACTCATTCCCCATCTGTATAGCTTTAAAAGGTGAAGGGAAGTTCATTTGTAATAAAATAATCATAATCTGGGTAAAGCAGAATTCATCTGCCTGCACACCTGTGTGTCTGTGTACCACATGGTCCAACTCACACACTTCTTAGAAGCACAAAGCAAAATTCCTCCTCTCCATCCTGGCAGGTACCTTGAGGATGATGCTTTGCAGTTGTTATCATTGCACTCCTGGCCATAAGATCAATTGAGAAAAAATAAGGAAGAACATGGATATACCACCAAACCAATGCACATGTTAGTCAGCATAAAGAGAAAGGCCATGGCACTGTTGGAAAACACAGACTGGATAAATAGGCTAAACCCAACAAGATGATATTTTACATGGATGAAAGTAAATGCCTATGTGAACCGAAATCCAAAGCTCCCAGTGTACAAATAAATGTCCGGAGAAAATTGACAAAGAAACAGAACACTAAAAAAGAAAATCCCAAGGATTCAGTCTATAGTAAGCTCGATATTAGAACAATTTGGTATGGTTGCCAAAGTTACCATGAGAGCTGAGATGATCTAGAAATAAGCATTTTGAGAAGAAGTCTGTTCCTTTCATATATACTGCCTTGACTAATGAAATAAGTGTTTATCTTCTTAGCCAGTGAAGAAACCCAAGGCCATCTCCCTGCAATACATCTTTGTGATTTTAATAATTATACTAATGCTCTTCAACCCCCAATGTGCTTCTAAATCACCTGTGAGCTTCATAAAAATTAAGACATTTGAACTGGGAGCACTGGGGTTTTGTAGGACAAGCATTTTTATAATTTGTGATAGGATCATATGTCTGTACCTCAAGAAAATTAATATAAAAGATTAAGAAATACACAAAGTTATAATATATATATATGTGAAAATTTAGAATGACAAAATAAATCACAATTATAAATATTAAGAAATTTCCAAGTATACAAATATCAAAAATCATAAAATGCCAAAATCTGTAATTATGTTTGATTATATATGATCTTCAGGGCTTCCCATGTGGCTCAGCAGTAAAGAATCTGCCTGTCAATCAGGAGACCCAGGTTAGATTCTTGGCTTGGGAAGATGCCCTGGAGGAGCAAATGGCAACCCACTCCAGGATTCTTGTTGGGAAATCCCATGGACAGAGGACCCTGACTACCTACAGTCCACGGGGTTACAAAGAGTCAGATGTGACTGAGCCCACATGTATATATGATCTTATTATCTATAATAATGATTTTGCACAATATTGTTTCCAGAGGAAATAAAAATAGAACTCAGTATTTTCCTTGGCATGGTTATATGAAATCAGTTTATATTAATTTAGGATAAGAATTCTGTTTTGCATACATCATTTTTAATGCTGTGTACATTTTTAGTAGAGTTGACAAATTTGGTGGGAAAAAATCAAGTTTATTTTACTTCCCAACTGTAAAATGGTGGGCATGTTATATTCTTGAATTTTGAATGAATTTAAAAACTCTCTGAGCTTTACAGCAGCTTCTCACTAGCTATCTTTTACACATGATAGTGTTAAGCTCAGTTCAGTCACAAAGTCATTTCCAAATCTTTGTGACAACAAGGACTGCAGCACAATAGGTTTCCCTGTCCATCACCAACTCCCAGAGCTTGTTCAAACTCATGTCCATCGAATCAGTGATGCAATCCCACCATCTCATCCTCTGTCATCCCTTTCTTCTCCTGCCTTCAATCTTTCCCAGCATCATGGTCTTTTCCAATGAGTCAGTTCTTTGCATTAGGTGGCCAAAAGTATTGGTTTGCATCAAGTGGCCAAAGTATTGGAGCATCAGCTTTAGCAATAGTCCTTCCAATGAATATTCAGGACTGATTTCCTTAAGGATTGACTGGTTTGATCTCCTTGCAGTCCAAGGGACTCCCAAGAGTCTTCTCCTACACCACAGTTTTAAAGCATCAATTCTTTGGTGCTCAGCTTTCTTTATGGTCCAGCTGTCATTTCCATACATGATTATTAGAAAAACTATATCTTTGCCTAGATGTATCTTTATTGGCTGACTATTTTTTCGGGCTCCAAAATCACTGCAGATGGTGATTGCAGCCATGAAATTAAAAGATGCTTACTCCTTGGAAGGAAAGTTATGACCAACCTAGATAGTATATTGAAAAGCAGAGACATTACTTTGTCAACAAAGGTCTGTGTAGTCAAGGCTATGGTTTTTCCAGTAGTCATG
>NW_011494888.1:301121-316363 GCF_000754665.1 Bison bison bison
ATTGATGCTTTTGAACTGTGGTGTTGGAGAAAACTCTTGAGAGTCCCTTGGATTGCAAGGAGATCCAACCAGTCCATCCTTAAAGGAGATCAGTCCTGGGTATTCATTGGAGGAACTGATGCTAAAGCTGAAACTCCAATACTTTGGCCATCTGATGAAAAGAGCTGACTCAATGGAAAAGACCCTGATGCTGGGAAAGATTGAGGGCAGGAGGAGAAGGGGATGACAGAGGATGAGACGGTTGGATGGCATCACTGACTAAATGGACATGGGTTTGGGTGGACTCTGGGAGTTGGTGATGGACAGGGAGGCCTGGTGTGCTGTGGTCCATGGGGTCACAAAGAGTAGAACACTACTGAGTGACTGAACTGAACTGAACCTTTGTAGGGAAAGTCACATTTCTGCTTTTTAATATGCTGTCTATGTTGGTCATAGCTTTTCTTCCAAGGAGCAAGCATCTTTTAATTTCTTGCCTGCAGTCACTATCTACAGTGATTTTGGAGCCCAAGAAAATAAAGTCTGTCCCTGTTTACATTGTTTCCCCATATATTTGCCATGATGGGACCAGATGCCATGATCTTAGTTTTCTGAATGTTGAGTTTTAAGACAGCTTTTCCACGCTCCTCTTTCACTTAATCAAGAGGCACTTTGGTTCTTCTTCAGTTTCTGCCATAAGGGTGCTGTCATCTGCTTTTCTGAGGTTATTGATATTTCTCCCAGCAAACTTGACTCCAGCTTGTGCTTCATCCAGCCCAGCATTTCACATGATGTACTCTGCATTTAAGTTAAAAGGGTGACAATATACAGCTTTGATGTACTCCTTTCTGCATTATAGGTCAATATAAAGCATAGAAAGCTCAGCTCGTGCCTTGTGGTGACTCAGAGTGGTTGGATGGGGAGGGAGTTGGGAAGGAGATCCAAGAAGGAGGGGTCATATATATACACACACAGCTGATTACTGTCATTGTACAGAAGAAACTAACACATTTTAAAGTGATTATATTTCATTAAAAATAATTAGTACAGAAAAATAAAAACATTCTGAGTGACATTTGTTAATCTATTGTCTAAATCTATGTTAAGTGGCATGTTATGAATTTTATACATTTTACATTTTTACCAGTATTTCACAACACATCACCAAGAAATGCTAATCTATTTTATGTTCAAGTAATTTATTATATTTTGTCAATTGTATTATCAAACAGTTCAAGAACACTTGCGCTGTGTGCTTAGTCTCTCAGTCAAGTCCAACTTTTGTAAAGAATGATCAGAAATTGGTATAATCTTAAGTTTTATGTCATACACTATCGATGTTTTAATAACTTTTGTGGTTTCATATAGAAATACATAAGATAAATTCAGTCTTCTATGGTGGCTGTCAGTAAAGCATCTGCTGAAATGCAGGAGGCCCAAGTTCTATCCCTGGGTCAGGAAGACCCCCTGGAGAAGGAAATGGCTACCCACTCCAGTGTTCTTGTCTGGAGAATCCCATGGACAGAGGAGCCTAGTGGGTTACAGTCCACAGGGTTGCAAGAGTTGGACATGCCTTAAGGAGTAGGCATCACGAAGATAAATTCAGTTCATGGATTCTTTTATAATGGATATGCTGCCTAATCAAATATATTCATGAGAGGTGAGCACTTCCATTTGGATTATGGGATATAATTATGTGTGTATAGTTTTACAATTCTGATAACTGGAATAATTTTCCACAGATTAACCTCTGGCTCCAGACATTTCAAACTCTGTGTATCCTGCATTTCTCACTGACTTCTAATGCAGGAATCAGATTCACTGATCCACAGGCCCTGTGCTGTGTGCCCTGATGTCAGGAAGTGCAGCAGGGCCAGGTAGAATTGTTCCAGAAAACTAACCTGGAAAAAGCACAGTCGATTCGACCCATCACCCAGGGAATTACTACAATCATAAATATTTCCTGCTAAACCCAAACTCAGCTAAAACCTCCCTTAGTCCAATCCATAGGCAAGACTAGCCCAGATAACAGCAATCAAGGGGTGACTTAGAACTACTGTCAAACAGACAAAACAGACATTCAAGTGGAAAATTAAGTTTTTGATATGATTCCTTACATGTCCTGCTGTGCCCTAGTTATCTCTTTTGATGTTACATTAGTTACTTTATGGGCTTGCTCCTGTGATAGCTCAGTTGGTGAAGAATCTGCCTGCAATGCAGGAGCTCCCAGTTCAATTCCTGGGTCAGGAAGATCTGCTGGGATACCTTACGCACTGCAGTATTCTTGGGCTTTCCTTGTGGCTCAGCTGGTAAAAAATCCACCTGCAATGTGGGAGACCTGGGTTCGATTCCTGGGTTTAGAAGATGCCCTGGAGCCAGGAAAGGCTACCCACTCCCAATATTCTGGCCTGGAAAATTCCATGGACTGTATAGGTGATGGGGTCGCAAAGAGTCAGACACTACTGAGTGACTTTCACTTTCACTTTAAGATATGAGTAGCAGTGAACTTACAAAGGGTATATATTTGTTAGGTCAACCAAAGAATAATAATCATAGTAAAACATAATGAAATCAGTCATTGGTGGAGTAGTTAACAGACACTATTCTAAGCCTGCATCATATATTCTCATTTATATGAACAAGAACCTTATCTACTATATCACACTGGTAATAAAAGTGAGGCATGTGGAGCTAAATCTTTGTCTGAAGTAACACAGCCAGTGAACGGCAGGGTCAAGGTCTGGCCCCAGACAACTGTGCATCACAGTCCATGATGCTTGTATCTTAAAATCCATCTCACAACAATTTAGTGTGACAGACACTGCATCACATATGTTGAAGATGTTGGCTTGGTGCCTTCTTGCTTGTGGTCATCATCTATCATCTGTCAAATCCTTGAAGGATGCAAGTAGTTTTGTTGATTTGTGTCATCAATATCTGGACACTTTCTCATTTTTTGCTCTCATTAGAGCCATGCTTTTCATCACTGGAAGACATTCTTTCCCATTCATGGATATCATTCAGGAATGAATGTTACTAGATCATTACAGAATTATCATTTGCTCTTTCACATACCCTGAAGAGTACTATCACACTACTCAGTTACACAAACATATCTACTTATGTGTGTGTGTAAGTATGAGTGTGTGCCTACACAGGCAGCCATGAACATGTGTGTTTGTGTGTGTCCCTGTCCATGTATAGACTTGCATATGTTCAGTTCAGTTCAGTCACTCAGTAGTGTCCGACTCTTTGCAGCCCCATGGACTGCAACACACCAGGCCTCCCTGTCCATCACCAACTCCCTGAGTTTACTTAAATTCATGTCCATTGAGTCAGTAATGCCATCCAACCATATCATCCTCTCTCATCCCCTTCTCCTCCTGCCTTCAATCTTCATCAGGGTCTTTTCAAATGAGTTAGCTCTCTGCATCAGGTGGCCAAAGTATTGCGGTTTCAGCTTGAACATCAGTCCTTCCAGTGAATACTCTGGACTGATTTCCTTAGGATGGACTGGTTGGATCTCCTTGCAGTCCAAGTGGTCAAACAGGAGATTGCAAGAATGAACATAGATATTTTAGGCACACACAAGTAGAGGCAGAATATATGGGGATTGATATTTTTTGGAGACAGATATCAAGATATGAGATAACATAAAGAGTAACAAGAATCTGGTGGATGACAAAAAATGATGGAAAATGGTAAAAGTGAAGACGTTCATGTCATGATTAATGACCTGTACTAACCTGTAATTACTTTAAGACTCTGTGCCAACTTATATAAATATGTAAGTTTCATCTATATTATTTTTCATCTTCTATAACACCCCTCACTAATTTGGATCTTGATAAAAAACATTTTACTATATAATAACTCTGAATTGCTAAGAAGGAGTTTATAAGTTGACATAAACAATTTTGGAAATTGTGCTCAATTTAGAGTAATGTAAGGTACTAACAAAATGAGAAAGACTAGAGATCTCTTCAAGAAAATTAGAGATACCAAGGGAAAATTTCATGCAAAGATGGGCTCGATAAAGGACAGAAATGGTATGGACCTAACAGAAGAAGAAGATATTAAGAGGTGGCAAGAATACACAGAAGAACTGTACAAAAAAGATCTTCACCACCCATATAATCACGATGGTGTGATCACTCACCTAGAGCCAGACATCCTGGAATGTGAGGTCAGGTTGGCCTTAGAAAGCATCACTATGAACAAAGCTAGTGGAGGTGATGGAATTCCAGTTGAGCTATTTCAAATCCTGAAAGATGATGCTGTGAAAGTGCTGTTGTCAATATGCCAGCAAATTTGGAAAACTCAGCAGTGGCCACAGGACTGGAAAAGGTCAGTTTTCATTCCAATCCCAAAGAAAAGCAATGCCAAAGAATGCTCAAACTATTGCACAATTGCACTCATCTCACACGCTAGTAAAGTAACGCTCAAAATTCTCCAAGCTAAGCTTCAGCAATATGTGAACCATGAAAATCCAGATGTTCAAGCTGGGTTTAGAAAAGGCAGAGGAACCAGAGATCAAATTGCCAACATCTGCTGGATCATCAAAAAAGCAAAAGAGTCCCAGAAAAACATCTATTTCTGCTTTATTGACTATGCCAAAGCCTTTGACTGTGTGGATCACAATAAACTGTGGAAAAGTCTGAAAGAGATGGGAATACCAGAGCACCTGACCTGCCTCTTGAGGAACCTATATGCAGATCAGAAAGCAACAGTTAGAACTGGACATTGCACAACAGACTGGTTCCAAATAGGAAAAGGAGTACGTCAAGACTGTATATGGTTACCCTACTTATTTAGCTTCTATGCAGAGTACATCATGAGAAACGCTGTGCTGTAAGAAGCACAAGCTGGAATCAAGATTGCTGGGAGAAATATCAATAACCTCAGATATGCAGATGACACCACCCTTATGGCAGAAAGTGAAGAGGAACTCAAAAGCCTCTTGATGAAAGTGAAAGAAGAGAGTGAAAAGGTTGCCTTAAAGCTCAACATTCAGAAAATGACATCATGGCATCTGGCCCCATCACTTCATGGGAAATAGATGGGGAAACAATGGAAACAGTGTCAGACTTTATTTTTGGGGGCTCCAAAATCACTGCAGATGGTGATTGCAGCCATGAAATTAAAAGACACTGACTCCTTGGAAGGAAAGTTATGACCAACCTAGATAGCATATTGAAAAGCAGAGACATTACTTTGCCAACAAAGATCCATCTAGTCAAGCCTATGGTTTTTCCAGTAGTCATGTATGGATGTGAGAGTTGGACTGTGAAGAAAGCTGAGTGCTAAAGTACTGATGCTTTTGAACTGCGGTGTTGGAGAAGACTCTTGAGAGTCCCTTGGACTGCAAGGAGATCCAACCAGTCCATTCTGAAGGAGATCAGCCCTGGGATTTCTTTGAAAGGAAGGATGCTAAAGCTGAAACTCCAGTACTTTGGACACCTATTGCGAAGAGTTGACTCACTGGAAAAGAGTCTGATGCTGGGAGGGATTGGGGACAGGAGGAGAAGGGGACAACAGAGGATGAGATGGCTGGATGGCATCAATGACTCGATTGACGTGAGTTTGAGTGAACTCCGGGAGATGGTGATGGACAGGGAGGCCTGGTGTGCTGCAATTCATGGGCTTGCAAAGAGTTGGACACGTCTGAGCAACTTAACTGAACTGAAGGTACTACTTGAAAAGTTTTATTTATTTTTTTTTTTTGATAGCAGTCAACTCTTGGGTAAGCTATTAAAGAGGGTGTTTCAAATAGTGGCTTAAGATGAATTTACAGAGATCACTTCATATGTTTCACTTGTGTGTAATTTAGACAAATACAATAAAACAGGTTATATTTATCCTTAAAGGAAAATGTGTTCTGATTAAAATCCATTAACCATGTGTGTGTGTGTGTTTGTGTGTGTGTGTGTGTGTGTGTGTTGGTCACTCAGTCGTGTCTGACTCTTGGCAGTCCCATGGACTGTAACTCTCCAGGCTTCTCTGTCCATGGAATTTTCCAGGCAAGGATACTGGAGTGGGTTGCCATTCCCTTCTCCAAGGGATCTTCCCAATCCAGGGCTCAAACCCAGATCTCCCATATCACAGGCAGATTCTTTACCATCTGAAGCACCAGGGAAGCCTATGTATATATGTAGGTATACATACGTGTGTATGTGTGTGTGTATGTATGTTAGTGTATATGGTGGTGGTGGTTTAGTCGCTAAGTCATGTCCAACTCTTGTGACCTCATGGACTGTAGCCTGCCAGGTTCCTTTGACCATCAGATTCTCCAGGCAAGAATATTGGTGTGGGTTGTCATTTCCTTTTCCAGGGGATCTTTCTGACCCAGGAATCGAACAGGGATCTCCTGCATTGCAAGCAGTTTCTTTACCAACTGAGCTACAAGGGAAGCCTCCAATATAGAATAATATAAAAACCAGATTTCAGAATTTGTTTTATTTAGAGTGGCTATTATATGTATATATACATATACATAGAGAGCTGAAAGTATATTATATATAATATTATATATAATACATAGAGAGAGAGCTGTAAGTTGGCTTAAATCTCAACATTCAGAAAACTAAGATCATGGCATCCGGTCCCATCACTTTATGGCAAATAGATGGGGAAACAATGGAAACAGTGACAGACTATTTTCATGGGCTCCAAAATCACTGCAGATGGTGACTGCAGCCATGAAATTAAAAGATAACTGCTCCTTGAAAGAAAAGTTATGACCAACCTAGATAGCATATTAAAAAACAGAGACATTACTTTACCCTTTCCAGTAGTCACGTATGGATATGAAATTTGGATCATAAGGAAAGCTGAGCACTGAAGAATTGATGCTTTTCAAATGTGGTGTTGGAGAAGACTCTTGAGAGTCCCTTGGAGATCCAGCTAGTCCATCCTCAAGGAAATCAGTCTTGAATATTCATTGGAAGGACTAATGTTTAAGCTGAGGCTTCAATACTTTTGCCACCTGATGCAAAGAACTGACTCATTGGAAAAGACCCTGATGCTGGGGAAGATTGAAGGCAGGAGGAGAAGGGGATGACAGAAGATGAGATGGTTGGGTGGATCAATGCTCATGAGTTTGAGCAAGCTCTGGGATTTGGTGATGGACAGGGAGGCCTGGTGAGCTGCAGTCATGGGCTCACAAAGAGTGGGACATGACTGAGAGGCTGAACTGACTGACTGACTGACTGACAGAAGTAACCTGATCAAAGGAGCTGTGTAAGAACCCATTAAGATAATCCATAAAGAAGTATACTTCATAGAAACGAAAACTTCACTAAAGGTTAACTAATGTAAACAGTGTACCTGTGCTGGGCAGGGCAGCCTAATATGAGTGGAATTCACATGTATTTCTTGTATGTTTGCAAAGCAAAAATCTTCATAAATTTTATGAAATAACAGATCTAATAAATGACAAAGCCATTTCATCTGGCTTCAGTGTCTACCACTTTATGTATTGTTACTTTAAGGAAAGAGTCAAATTCTGAAAACTGATTTTCATATTTTACATTATTCTTAATTTATTAAAGAGACACATTGAAGACGAAGTTAGTAACATTCACAAATATTTTATTTAGTATTTATCTGAAAATAATATTTTGTAATGGGTACATGAAAATACACATGCATATTTTAAAATATTATATTTCCTCTGCAGGAAACATGCATCCAATGCCTTACATAAACTACTGTGATTAAAATCTGTACCTCAGTGATGGCACTGGGCAAATACTGTATATAACATTCACACACATGATATATTAATAAGATTTTTTACCATAAGTAAAATGCTCATATATTAACACAACTCATTTTGAATTTTGAAGCCCCTTCTATTACAAAAATACATAGAGGTATCAGTGAAGTAACTAATAGTCAAGTAACCATAATAAATTATGCACACCTAAGGCATCTTTTGTTGTTGATAATCAGATCAGATCAGATCAGATCAGTTGTTGATAATAGAAAACTATATTTTGGGGAATAAAACATGAGAGAAGAGTAGAAAGATCACAAAAATCCATCTTATTTGTGCTTCCTAGTTATAATTAAAGATACATTAAAATTTTGTGTTTTCCTAGAGACTCAGATGGAGAAGGAAATGGTAATCCACTCCAGTATTCTTGCCTGGAAAATTCTATGGACAGAGAGGCCCGGCGGGCTAGAGTCCATGGGGTTTCAAAGAGTTGGACACTACGGAGCAACTATTTTTTTTTCATTTTTCTATTAAAATATTAACCTTTAACAATGAATAAATCAATATTTTCATTTACTTGATAATATATCTATATTATTTTTGAAGCAAAATTTTCCATGGTGATTTGTTACACAATTCAGTATGCTCTCATCAACTAAAATTATCATTTATCATTTTTTAGTCTAGAAATATGAAATAAGTAGTTAGTTGACTATATTCATATTATAATACTTTTTATTAAAACCCGGAAATATCTAGGAATACTCTGGTGCCCTGCCTTTGTGTCGACAACATCACTACCTGTGCCAATTCTAGGTATATAAAATGAATGGAAAAGAAATAGAAAAGATATTTAAGAATAAAAAGCAGGTTTCTAATATAGCACTGTAAACCATATTTCAATAAAAAGCTAAAAATATAAATTAGAAAATAATTAAAAGAACGTTTAATTTACTGCTTTTATGGAATGTTGATTTACTTGTAATTGACAAAAACATCTATTTTATATTTACCCATGGCATCACTACATGGGAAATAGATGGGGAAAAAGTGTCAGACTTTATTTTTGGGGGCTCCAAAATCACTGCAGATGGTGACTGCAGCCATGAAATTAAAAGACGCTTACTCCTTGGTAGAAAAGTTATGACCAACCTAGATAGTATATTGAAAAGCAGAGACATTACTTTGCCAACAAAGGTCCATCTAATCAAGGCTATTGTTTTCCCAGTAGTCATGTATGGATGTGAGAGTTGGACTGTGAAGAAAGCTGAGTGCTGAAGAATAGATGCTTTTGAACTGTGGTGTTGGAGAAGACTCTTGAGAGTCCCTTGGACTACAAGGAGATCCAACCAGTCCATTCTAGAGGAGACCAACCCTGGGTTTTCTTTGGAAGGAATGATGCTAAGGCTGAAACTCCAGTACTTTGGCCACCTCATGCGAAGAGTTGACTCATTGGAAAAGACTCTGATGTTGGGAGGGATTGGGGGCAGGAGGAAAAGGGGACAACAGAGGATGAGATGGCTGGATGGCATCACGGACTCGATGGATGTGAATTCGAGTGAACTTTGGGAGATGGTGATGGACAGGGAGGCCTGGCGTGCTGCAATTCATGGGGTCACAAAGAGTCGAACAAGACTGAGCAACTGAACTGAACTGAACTGAACTGAATTTAAAAATGCAAATGAATAATTGCAATCAAGATTTACTTCCATCAAAGAATCAATAATCAGATTGCAGTATAAACTTATAATGGGATGATATTCAGAAATAGTTGAAAAATATTATATTGATTCACCCAACCTTATGGATGAATTGTAAATGCATTTTGTTAAATAAAAGAAGGAAAGCCCAAAACACTGCATCTTTTATCATTCTGTTCATATGAAAATTTGGAAATCAAAACTATAGTGTCAGAATACATTTCAGCAGTTGCCCAAGGGTTGGAAAAGAAGGGGTGGGTGATTTCAAAGGGGTACAAATCACACATTTTAGGGTGATGGACTGTTTTGTGCGTTAAGGATGGTAGTGCATGCATGATTCTATGTATTTTGTTAAAATCAAGAAAAGTGTACAATGCAAATGTTTTAATGTGCAAATAAAAAACAACAATTAACCAGGATTTCAGAGATCTAAGTGTAACAGAGAACAGACCTGACTCTATATTGAATTATTCCTTTAGTTCTAACCCTTGTGCTCTGTTGCTTGTGCTTAGCAATGCTGCCTCTGCACCTTCATCTCAAAGGGCAACAGAATGTTGCTTATTGTCTGAAATATAGGTAATAGTCTATTTTCAGTGCTCTGCCTTCCAGGCTTTACTTTTAAAAGTATAATACTTCTCATTTATATAGAGATAAAAAGTTGCAGAACAGAATATAACATTTATCTTGTTGGAAGTTTACAGGAATAGTGTGACCAGACCTACATGGACAGCTGTAAGAGCAAAGGATCTGAAACCAAGGAGCTTGAAACTAACAGCCATTCTCTTCCCTTTCAATATAAAAGAAGCCTGAACTCTAACTTAGGGAATGTGGTTTTTTAGGACGCTGCTGCTGCTGCTGCCAAGTCGCTTCAGTCGTGTCTGACTCTGTGCGACCCCAGAGACAGCAGCCCACCAGGCTCCGCCATCCCCAGGATTCTCCAGGCAAAAACACTGGAATGGGTTGACATTTCCTTCTCCAATGCATGAAGGTAGTACACCATCTTCCCTCTCTCCTGGCTTTCTGAACCAGTCCCTCTCCTTTGCCCCGACATCTCATCTCTCAGTTTATTGTCCTGTGTCCTGAAACAAGCAGCACAAGCCTGTACTTGGTAACACATACAAGGAAATGCACTCTTTTTAAGTATACAGTTCAGAGGATATTTTAAATGAATAAAGTTGGATAACAGTCACCCTATGTGATTAGTAAATCCATATACCCCACTCACCTGGAAATGACTAATTTGCTAACAGTTATGTCTTTTCTTGAGTTTCATAAATAGAATCATAAATTACATACTTATTTGTGTGTTTTGCTTTTGTCACAAAACAAACTGCTTTTGTGTTTCATCCATGCTATTTTAATCGGTATTTTCCTTTTTTTGATGAAAAGCAGTCAGTTGTATACATTTTTACCACATTTTTTAGAGTAGATGGGCATCGAGTTGTTTTCATTTTGGTAGGAATATGAATAGGCTGATTTAAAAATTGACTATAAGTATGCACACATTTATGTTTTAATTGATTTTGTGTAAATATCAATCATGTAGTGACTATACATTTACCTGTGGAATGCACTACAGAGATGGTGTTTAAGCTGGCTACATCATTTATTTTCATCCTCACCAGCAATATAGGAGAGTATGTATTATTTGTTGCAGCCATGATTTTTAATTTGAGCCACTCTAATGGGTGTATAGTGGCATTTAATTGTCACTGTAATTTGCATTTAATTTGTCATTTAATTTAACATGTATTTAATGACTAAGGATGTTGAGCATGTCTCCATATGTTTATTAGCCTTTCATTTACCTAGTTTAGTGAAGTATTTGTTCAGATCATTTATCCATTTGATATTGAGTCATTTGTCTTAGGAGAAGGCAATGGCAACCCACTCCAGTACTCTTGCCTGGAAAATCCCATGTACCAAGGAGCCTGGTAGGTACAGTCTATGGGGTCATGAAGAGTCAGACACGACTGAGTGACTTCACTTTCGCTTTTCACTTTCATTCATTGGAGAAGGAAATGGCAACCCACTCCAGTGTTCTTGCCTGCAGAATCCCAGGGATGGGGGGGCCTGGTGGGCTGCCGTCTATGGGGTCACACAGAGTTGTACATGACTGACATGACTTAGCAGCAGCAGCATTCATCTTAATATTGAGTCAGAAGCATACGTTGTATAATCTGGATATACAATGAATAAGTGTATAAGTCTTTTATCAGATATTTTTATCTAAGACTGTAGTTTGCTTTTATTTTCCTTAACTGTCTTTTGAGAAGCAATACTCATTCATTTTTATTAGATTTCCCTTATCACTGGTTTTCATTAATAGTTTCTGATTTCAGACCTAACAAAAAATATTGTAAGGAAGATTTTCTCCTAAATTTTTTTCTAAATATTGTAAGGAAACTTTTCTCCTAAAAGTTTTATAGTTTTAGGGCTTACATTTAAATCTATGGTCAGCTCAACCATCCTGAATCATAAGCTTAAATCCCCAATGTTTGGTTTGAGAAACACAATCAATATCCAAATGTGTATTTAAGCAAAAGCCAGGATCAATTTGGAAAGTGTGTAGACGAATGTGCCTCAAGAAGAGAAATGTGAAATGTGTTTCCTGAATCCCAAGTGTCTTGCATTTTAAGAATTAACTTATGTGACTCTGTGTGTACTATATTAATTGTTTGCTATGGTTGATAAGCTCAGCTAATAAATTTTTAAAATTTTACATAGGATAGATGTTCCAGTGTTAGAAAATGTATTGATTCCCCAGTACTGTGGTGGTGGTGGTGGTGTTCAGTTGTTTCCGATTCATTGCCACCCCGTGGACTGCAGCCCGCAAGGCGCCTCTGTTCATGGGGTTTTCCAGGCAATACTGGAGTGGGTTGCCATTTCCTTTTTCAGGCAATCTTCCTGACCCCAGGATTGAACTCGCATCTCCTGAGTCTCCCGCGCTGCAATAGGATTCTTTACCGGTGAGTCCCCAGGGAAGCACTCTAGTAGTATACCTCCATAAAAGGTTAGAAACATTCCAAAATAAAGTTTGGATATCACTATTGAGAGGTAGTAGTTGAGAGGGAGATTCAACGTCTTAAGATTTTACATTCACAGCAAACTAATTTTACACAAAGGCACGATGCTTACTCCAGACCCTCAGTGAGAATATGTCATTGTCAGGCTCTATACTTTCCCAGAGAGTAAGAAATTATGCAGAATCATTAAAACCATACAAACTACAAAAGCAAAAATCAAATTTCCTCTTCTTCTTCCTTTCCATCAAATTTTCATCGTATTTCTCTCCTGTTTTCACTCCAAGCTGCTAATAATGTATTGTCACTCACAGATTACACATCTTCAGTGAGACCGCTGCCTTCTAAGCCCACTTCAGTCCAGTTAGTAATTTTATATTAGGATGAAAGCCAGATCGGAAAACCAATTTATTTTACTCCAGTTAATCTCATGCTGGAAATTAACACAGTCTCCTACTCAGTTGATTTGGAAATTGTTTATCTTTTGTTCGTATTCTGACCTCAACAGATATGTTAATGATACTATGGCAGATTTTTTTTTTTAAACAAAATGGTCATAGCCACAGGGAATAGACTTATGAACAAAACATGGTCCCTACAATCCAGAAAGTGATAACTGAGTAAGAGAGTGAGAAATGTAAGCACAGCAGGATAAGGTTTATACCCAGATGCTTTGATGCCTAAGATGGTTAGCAAATGCAGGGTTGCAGTGGTGGTTGAGACATGCTGCCCTAGACCCTCTCTGTGCTGGGAGTAAAGCACCCAGGATTGTAGAAGCCTCAAGAGGTAAAAATCAACACACCAGGAAAGTGATGAACATGAAAAATACAGCACATTTTGAAGGAAAGAATTATTCCCAGATTTATATCCAGAGAAAAACATTTTTTTAAAACGTGTTCATTGCAGTACTGTTTACAATAGCCAAGACATGGAAGAGACATAAAGTCCATCAACAGAGGAATGGATAAAGAAGATACGGTGCATCGACACAATAGAATATACTAAGCCATCAAAAAGGAAGAAATAATGTTATTTGCAATAACACTGATGAACCTGGAGGTTATCAGACTATCATAGTAAAGTGAAGTAAATCAGACAAGTATCATGTGATATCACTTATGCACGGAATCGTTTTTAAAAAATGATACAAATGAACTTATTTACAAAACAGACACATAAAAACTTAGAATGAACTTATGGTTACCAAGGGAGAAGTTTGGGGGAGACAGAGGGATACATTCACATGTACACACTGCTATATTTTTTTAAAGGTGCCTTTCCATGAAAAATAAAGACATAAACTCAAAAAGAAGTTTGGGATACTTTTATAGCCTTTGCTTTTTGATTATTCTATACAATTATCTCATGTTTTATTTTTAACTTTTCTAATTCATAACTATTCCGCTGATTTAAGTGGTAATCCATGTCATTTTAACTCCTAAAAAGCTATATCTTTTTGCAAGATTTTTTAATTTAATGTTAGTTTGCTATGAATTTTTGTATGACCACTACTTCTATTAATTAAAGAACAGTTACAAGAGTAAAATACACAAGGGTATTTTAGAGAGAATGATTTCATGTACTATAGTGAATATTATTTTTTAATTATGAGGATTCAATTTCTTCGGCTACCTTCTCATGGCAGGAACTGAAAGTATACATAGATAATTAGTGCCTTATGGTTGAAGGTTGAAGGAAGGGGCCTCCCAGGTGCTGTAGGGTAAAGAATCCACCTGTCAATGCAGGAGATGGAGGCTCGATTCCAGGGTCTGGAAGATCCCTTGGAAGTGGAAATGACAACCCACTCCAGTATTCTTGCCTGGAAAATCCCATGGACAGAGGAGCCTGGTGGGCTGGAGTCCACGGGGTCTCAATGAGTCGGATGCAATGAGCAGGGACACACACGCTGGTGCAAGGAAAGGCTGCAGTGAGGGCGCCACTGCAGTCCAGCATCAGGGAAACACCACCTTCATGTGCAAAACAGAATCCTGCAGTGCTCTTCTCTACTGAAGAGGGCCTTGCTTAGGAGGCAGATGGAAAACTCATCCACAAAAAGGACGTGGCCTTAAAGACACACATTGGAAAAGAAAAGATCCAAAATAAATAAATTCCCGTCCATCTTAGAGGAAACTACTATTCACAGAACAAATAAGACGAAAGCCATAAGGACGAACTATGAATAATAGGGTAGGGCGCGTATATGGCACGCTGGATACAAGCTGTTCAAACATAAAAACTGAAGAATAAGGACTCTTTGAAAGTTCATACTGGACATGGATACTCATAAATTATTCCAAAGGAGTTCTCCACCTGGTACCAAGGGAGGTTAGCAGTGATCAACAGTGAATTAACAGAGTTTAAAACTAATCGGGTTGTCATGTAGAACACAGACCTAAGAATCCAAGCCTTAATAATTCATCAAGAAGGACATTTGCCTATGAAAGCCTGATTATAGGTTATAGAGACTTCACTTTTTTTTTAATAGCACTGACTCTATTTTAAATACACTGGGGTGGGGGATTGGTTTCTCCTGGTGGCTCAGTGGTTAAGAATCTGCCTGCCAATGCGGTAGACCTGGGTTTGATCCTTGGTCCAGGAAGATCCCACATGCTGCTAGCACTGAAGCCTGCAAAACCCAGAGCCTGCGCGCCACAGGAAGAGAAACCACCTCTAGGAGAAGCCCGAGCACTGTATCAAAGAGTCAATCAGTCAGTGAAGTCGCTCAGTTGTGTCCGACTCTGCGACCTCATGGACTGTAGCCCACCAGGCTCCTCCATCCATGGAATTTTCTAGGCAAGAGTACTGGAGTGGGTTGCCATTTCCTTC
>NW_011494888.1:317037-318215 GCF_000754665.1 Bison bison bison
ATCTTATTTCCACATATTTTTTTCATTCTGAATTTAATTACCAAATTCAACAAATGGTGATTTAGGCTGCTTTTGAGACAAAAAAAAAAAAAAAATAGAAATTATAAGTCAGTCAATACTTTAAAGAGATGTCTCTGGCTTGTTTGCACATAGTGATAACATTACTTGTTAAGCAAAATGTTGTTGTTCAGTCACTAAGTCATATCTGACTCTTTGTGACCCCATGAAGTGCAGTATGCCAGACTTCCTTGTCCTTCACTATCTCCTGGAGTTTGCTCAAGCTCATGTCCACTGGGTTAGTGATGCCATCTAACCATCTCATTCTCTGTCACCCCCTTCTCCTCTTGCCCTCAACCTTTCCCAGCATCAGGGTCTTTCCCAATGAGTCAGCTTTTCACATCAGATGGCTAAAATATTGGAGCTTCAGCTTCAGCATCAGTACTTCCAATGAATATTCAGGGTTGATTTCCTTTAGGATGGACTGGTTTAATCTTGCAGTCCAAGGGACTCTCAAGAGTTTTCTCAACATCACAGTTTTAAAACATCAATTCTTTGGCACTCAGTCTTCTTTATGATCCAACTCTCACATCTATACATGACCACTGGTAAAAAATATAGCTTTGACTATATGGACCTTTGTTGGCAAACTGATGTCTCTGCTTTTTAATGCACTGTCTAGGTGTGTCATTGGTATTCTTCCAAGGAGCAAGTGTCTTTTAATTTTGTGGCTGAAGTCACCATCTGCATTGATTTTGGAGCCCAAGAAAATGAAATCTGACACTGTTTCCACATTTTTCCCACCTATTTGTGATGAGATGATGAGACTGGATGCCATGATCTTCATTTTTTGAAAGTCAAGCTTTATTTTTTTAAATTTTATTTTATTTTTAAACTTTACAATACTGTATTAGTTTTGCCAAATATCGAAATGAATCTGCCACAGGTATACATATGTTCCCCATACTGAACCCTCCTCCCTCCTCCCTCCCCATACCATCCCTCTGGGTCGTCCCAGTGCACCAGCCCCAAGCATCCAGTATCGTGTATCGAACCTGGACTGGCAACTCGTTTCATACATGATATTATACATGTTTCAATGCCATTCTCCCAAATCTTCCCACCCTCTCCCTCTCCCACAGAGTCCATAAGCTGTTCTATACATCAGTGTCTCTGTCCTT
>NW_011494888.1:319729-320960 GCF_000754665.1 Bison bison bison
TGTAACATAAGACATTCCTATATTTTTTATCTCCTCTCCAACTCCAGTCTGTGTCTCAATCTTCAGAGAGTGAATTCTTGTGTTTTAATATGAATGATATTTTCATTTTCAACTGAAGCAATTGGCTTCACTCAGTCACTGTTACTACTTAAACTGGGAAATGGCAAAAGGACAGAGGGGTAGGGAGATACACTCACAGTCCACAGAAGTAAGTAAAGTGTGTAACCTCAAGTGTTCAGCTGGAGAGGCGTTTGGCAAAAAGTGGAAACAAATCCCTACAGCATGCCATAGAGAATATCTTGATATTTACTCTTTGGCAATGGAACCTCCAGTTCTCTCTGTACAAGAGATAAGTTCTGAGCGATTGCAAAGACTCATCGTGACTCATTCTGCCCTCCTTCTAGTGGCCCAGAAGCACTGCTTGCCTGTTCCTGCTAAAGCTGCTTTATCTCTGATGCTGTCTTTGGTTCTTATCAGCATCATTTCCTTTCATGAAAAGGAAGATAAATGTTTCAAGAGGAACACATGTTATTTTGAATCGCTCCCCGCCAAAAAAAAACATAGTGTATAAAGCAGGTTAAAGGCAGTGCAGAATCGCAAGTGTAGGACTGGGGTAATGTACCGGCAGATATGCAATTACACACATCCTTGATAACAATATTTTACATCTTAAGAGCTAGAGATATTAAGTGGAAACCCCCCCCCACAATATTTGGTTCTCAAAATACCATGAGTCTTCTAAGCCTTGAATGCCCAGAATGCAAACACTTACATAAAAAAGCTACTCTCTGGATCTGCAATGCTGACTTACATACTGGGAACTCATGTGACTTGTTCCAGGTCACACTTACCTCCTTCTATTCATCACCTGTCCTACAAATAGGAAAAATACATTGTCCTATTTGTCCTACAAATACGTTATTGATGCTTATAGATAAAAATGGGCACTTTGAAGTGTTTTTATCCCACACTTCTATTTTCACAGAGGATGTTGGTGGAGGAGCTACTCCCACCTGCGGGCATATTCTGTAAATCCTGGTGGCACTTTGGTTTCACGGCTTCTGTAGGTGTGGGGCTGGATGGGGTCAGGCAAGTGAGGGCCAGTGGGGATGAGCTGGCCCTGCTCCTGCCCTGTGAATCCTCAACCCTCTCCTGTATGCTATACAGCTGTCGACTGTTCTGTAAATGTGTGGAGGGTAGCTTTTTTTATCATTAATTACCTGAGACTTAC
>NW_011494888.1:321060-323490 GCF_000754665.1 Bison bison bison
AACAGTGTAAGAGGGTTCCCTTTTCTCCACACCATCTCCAGCATTTATTGCTTGTAGACTTTGGGATCGCAGCCATTCTGACTGGCATGAAATGGTACCTCATAGTGGTTTTGATTTGCATTTCTCTGATAATGAGTGATGTTGAGCATCTTTTCATGTGTTTGTTAGCCATCTGTATGTCTTCTTTGGAGAGATGTCTATTTAGTTCTTTGGCCCATTTTTTGATTGGGTCATTTATTTTTCTGGAATTGAGCTGTAGGAGTTGCTTGTATATTTTTGAAAGGCAAGTTTTAAACCAGCTTTTCCATTCTCCTCTTTCACCCTCATCAAGAGGCTCTTTTCTGCCACTAAAGTGGTATCATCTGCATATCTGAGGTTGTTGATATTTCTGCTGGCAATCTTGATTTCAGTTTGTGATTCATCCAGCCCAGGATTTTGCATGATGTGCCCTGCATGTAAGTTAAAACAAGCAGGGTGATAATATTTAGCCTTGACGTACTCCTTTCCGAATTTTGAGCCAGTTTGTTGTTCCATGCCCTGTTCTAACTGTTGCTTCTTTTCCTGCATGCAGGTTTCTCAGGAGGCAGGTAATATTATCTGGCATTGTATCCTTAGGTAATTCAACTCTATTTTAACATACCTCCCAAAGAGAGGATGTACTTTTTGTAAATAGCTTTGCCCCAAATATCAGCATAATTCTTTTTATCTAAGCATTTGCCCACATTTCAATCTTTTTCCTTGTTAAGAGAAAAATAATTTGAACTGAGGTCTTTCTGGGTTGTGAAGTGGTAAATAATCCACCTGCCAATGCAGGAGATGCAAGAGACATAGGTTTGATCCCTGGGTCAGGAAGATCCCCTGGTGAAGGAAATGGCAACTCACTCCAAAATTTTTGCCTGGAAAATTCCATGGACAGAGGAGACTGGTGAGTACAGTGCACGCTATTGCCAAGAGTTAAACGCGAATGAGTATGTACCCATAATTTGACCTGAAGGAGTCAGAATTGCCAGGCAATGCATGAACTGAACAGCAGCTCCAATCACTGGGGCATGTTAGAAGCCTAGCCCAGTGGGAGCAGGTACCAGAAAAATGATTTTGACAGAGGCCCCTGGTCACAGAGAGCACCCAGAATGCCCCTCCCTACTCCTCTGTTCCGTCTATGGTTAGTGGGCTCATTCAAGAACTGATGGGCCTCCTTCCTTGAAGTCTTCATGAAAAACATGCTTCCTTTTCCATTTCCCAGAATATGTTTCACCTCTTCCCTCTTCCAAGATCCCTTTCTGACACCCCATCCAACGCCCTCCCCCATGTGATTAGGCTTTCAAAAGTCAGGACTTTTTTTTTCTCTGTAACATAAGACATTCCTATATTTTTTATCTCCTCTCCAACTCCAGTCTGTGTCTCAATCTTCAGAGAGTGAATTCTTGTGTTTTAATATGAATGATATTTTCATTTTCAACTGAAGCAATTGGCTTCACTCAGTCACTGTTACTACTTAAACTGGGAAATGGCAAAAGGACAGAGGGGTAGGGAGATACACTCACAGTCCACAGAAGTAAGTAAAGTGTGTAACCTCAAGTGTTCAGCTGGAGAGGCGTTTGGCAAAAAGTGGAAACAAATCCCTACAGCATGCCATAGAGAATATCTTGATATTTACTCTTTGGCAATGGAACCTCCAGTTCTCTCTGTACAAGAGATAAGTTCTGAGCGATTGCAAAGACTCATCGTGACTCATTCTGCCCTCCTTCTAGTGGCCCAGAAGCACTGCTTGCCTGTTCCTGCTAAAGCTGCTTTATCTCTGATGCTGTCTTTGGTTCTTATCAGCATCATTTCCTTTCATGAAAAGGAAGATAAATGTTTCAAGAGGAACACATGTTATTTTGAATCTCAAAGTAGAAACATAGTGTATAAAGCAGGTTAAAGGCAGTGCAGAATCGCAAGTGTAGGACTGGGGTAATGTACCGGCAGATATGCAATTACACACATCCTTGATAACAATATTTTACATCTTAAGAGCTGGTCTAGAGTCCAGGGAGAAAAGGGGTTGCAATCACAGTTAAGGTAACTGACAAATTATTTATTTCAGAGCCCACTATAACTCTTGAAACCATGGACAAGCCCCCATGTCATTGTCTTTGGAAGTAAAATGCTGACTCAAGAGTTAACGATGGGGAAAGGTGAAGATGTAGAAACAAAGAATAGCTGTTGGGCTAAGGAACTGGTAACAATTCAGACTATAATTCTGCCATATAACAGAATCACCGAACTCCCAGTTTCCTGAAAGATATAGATTTAAAAAAGCCTGACACAGATTCCTAAGTTGTTTTTACAGAAAGATGAACCTGCTGACCACAAGAACACAGACCCTAGACTGGTTGAAACCAGAAGGTTGATGATGCTTGAAACTTCACCTTGATGCCAACCAATCCA
>NW_011494888.1:323590-325076 GCF_000754665.1 Bison bison bison
ATTCTGAAAGAGATGGGAATACCAGACCACCTGACCTGCCTCTTGAGGAACCTATATGCAGGTCAGGAAGCAACAGTTTGAACTGGACATGCAACAACATACTGGTTCCAAATAGGAAAAAGAGTACATCAAGGCTGTATATTGTCACTGTGCTTATTTACCTTATATGCAGAATACATCATGGGAAATGCTGGGCTGGATGAAGCACAAGCTGGAATCAATTGATCCATTGATTGTATTAGAATGCAAAGACTTGTTTCCAGATTAATTCAGAAGCCAAACAAAAATTCTACATCTCTTGAAGACCAAACATACTGATGAAGAGGAGTTAGTATAAGACTGTGAAAAAGGTTTTGTAAAATATAAGAGCAACTCAGACTTTACCAAGTCAAAATTTAATAGAAAAATAGAAATGACAACTTTGTTGAAAGAGATACAAAACCCTACAGAACAAACAATAAATGTAAGGATGAGAAAATATTAACATTAAAAATCTAAATAGAACAGTTTTAAAAAACTAACATATCCTTCTGTTATGACTTAAGCATTTTATGAGCTGTCAAGCTACTTTGTCCTTCATGGCAAAAATACAGAAATAAATATGACCTTTATAAATATATTTTGGTGAACTTGACTTTGTCACAGTCTAATTTTTATGATTTTGGAGAATAATAATCTTTGGGGAATTCTAAAATAAAAAAAAGAAAACTCTGATGTTATTTGAGATTAATTGCTTTGGAAATTGCAAATATAGATGCTTTGATCATAAGCTTAAATAAATGCAAAATAAGAAAGAATAGTAAGTTGCTTTATCAGTCCCTAAGGCTTTTGTCTAGAGCTTACTGACTTAGAAGAGTAGAAATGTGAGATCAAAAGTAGCTAAGATAAAAATAGGTCTATAAACTAGACCAATATTTAACAACAAAATGCTAGAGATATTAAGTGGAAACCCCCCCCCCTACAATATTTGGTTCTCAAAATACCATGAGTCTTCTAAGCCTTGAATGCCCAGAATGCAAACACTTACATAAAAAAGCTACTCTCTGGATCTGCAATGCTGACTTACATACTGGGAACTCATGTGACTTGTTCCAGGTCACACTTACCTCCTTCTATTCATCACCTGTCCTACAAATAGGAAAAATACATTGTCCTATTTGTCCTACAAATACGTTATTGATGCTTATAGATAAAAATGGGCACTTTGAAGTGTTTTTATCCCACACTTCTATTTTCACAGAGGATGTTGGTGGAGGAGCTACTCCCACCTGCGGGCATATTCTGTAAATCCTGGTGGCACTTTGGTTTCACGGCTTCTGTAGGTGTGGGGCTGGATGGGGTCAGGCAAGTGAGGGCCAGTGGGGATGAGCTGGCCCTGCTCCTGCCCTGTGAATCCTCAACCCTCTCCTGTATGCTATACAGCTGTCGACTGTTCTGTAAATGTGTGGAGGGTAGCTTTTTTTATCATTAATTACCTGAGACTTAC
>NW_011494888.1:325178-325644 GCF_000754665.1 Bison bison bison
AACCCATGTCCACTTGAGTCAGTGATGCCATCCAACCATCTCATCCTCTGTCATCCCCTTTTCCTCCTGCCTTCAATCTTTCCCAGAATCAGGGTCTTTTCAAAAGAGTCAGCTCTTCGCATCAGGTGACCAAAGTATTGGAGTTTCAGCTTCAACATCAGTCCTTCCAATAAACACCCAGAACTGACCTCTTTTAGGATGGACTGGTTGGATCTCCTTGCATCCAAGGGACTCTCAAGAGTCTTCTCCAACACCACCGTTCAAAAGCATCAATTCTTCGGCACTCAGCTTTCTTCACAGTCCAATTCTCACGTCCATACATGACTACTGGAAAAACCATTGCTTTGACTAGATGGGTCTTTGTTGGCAAAGTAATGTCTCTGCTATTTAATATGCTGCTGGATCATCAAAAAAGCAAGCATATTCCAGAAAAACATCTATTTCTGCTTTATTGACTATGCCAAAA
>NW_011494888.1:326407-327262 GCF_000754665.1 Bison bison bison
AAGACCTTTATTGAACAATCTATGCAGCAAATTTTAAACAGGATAAAAGAAAAATCGGTATATGCCAGATGGATTTCATAAACCCAGCTGGTGATCCATGAGTTTGGAGGCCTTAGGCTGGATTAGCTGCCTTGAATTTTTTAATTAATTGCTTTAAGGAATTGATTTATAACCACTGAGACTGCTGGGTAGCAACCAAAAAATGATTTCACAAATAACTACAGAAAATACACCCTTGGAATCAACAAACTGCAGAACTCAGGTGAGGGAAAAACATTGATAAAGACAGCTTATTTACTGAGGCATTTAGAGTGATAGAATTAAATAGTCTCCACAGAGAAAGAGAAACTATATAATGAAGTTCTAAAAAATAAAATTTCTGAGGTTCTTTGGTCATCCTCAATTGGTAAGTACACTTCATTTTTTGGGTGATGGGCAGAGATGAAGAAATATTTGCATCTTGCCACTGTATGCTTTGGGGTGGATTCTAATAAAGTATTTATTATGCATAGCACACTATTCAGACATTTTTGCATAGTGAGGCTTAACAAGCTAAAGAGAGGCAGGGTTGTTTGTCACTGACCCTATTGTTCATATTTCTGTTCAATTTCATTTCCCCAAGAAAGGGAGGTTATTTACCCCTGAATGCAGCCAAGCCCAGGATGTTCTTCATCTGCTGGTGTAGATAAAAGCGAGGGCAGGGTGCTCTGCCATCTGGCATTCATTTGTCATTTTTTAGAATCATACAATAGTTCATTAGGGCTTCCCTGATAGCTCAGCTGGTAAAGAATCTGCCTGCAATGTGGGAGACCTGGGTTCGATCCCTGGGTTGGGAAGATCCTCTGGAGAAGGGAA
>NW_011494888.1:330142-333910 GCF_000754665.1 Bison bison bison
TATATATATACACACCAGTATATATACTGGTATATATGCTGCTGCAATGGAATAATATTCAGCCATTAAAAGTAGGAAGTTTCTATTTTTTCCCAAGCACCAAAATGTTTAATACAAATCTGCATAAATTGTTTTATTTTTCTCTAAGTGTTTCATGCCTTTGATATTACAAAGTGAACATTTGTTCAAAAATTTCTGTATTGTATGGTGTCTTAAATATCCATAATAATATCATTATTATTTTTTAAACTGTATTGTATTGGGGAATAGTTGATTAACACTGAATAATACATGGGGTTCTGCTCAGTGTTATGTGGCAGGAGGGGTCTTTGGGAAAGAACTGATACAGTATATGTATGACTGAGTCCCTATCCTGTTCTCCTGAATCTATGTCACTTTTTAATGATTAAGTTTATAATGGAAAACACATATCTGCATTATAAAAATATATAATAAAACATAGACAAGATAATTTCCATTTCAAATATCTACCACATTAAAACAGGGATTTTGAACAGAGATGTAAGCTAAAATTCTGAAAGACTGTAGTTCCAAAAACAAAAAAGGACCGACATTACTTAATGAAAGCAGTTTAGTCCTTTTAAGTTAACCTGCCATTACTTATTGCGATTATTGTTTTATATTCAATGAAATTCAATATGCTACTCTAAATAATTATTTCTTTTTAAAGCAATTAAAAAGGATTAAGATTTTTGTCATATTATTCATTTTAAAGGCTATTTTTGTCTTAATTTTATGTCCACCATCATAAAAATTTATTTCATATTCATAAATTGATAGAAATAGATCTTTCTTTTACACCTGACTTATTTAATCTTGGTTAAAATCCAATTTGGACTTGCTTTCTTTTGTTTAGCCCTTTAATCTTTTATTTTTCTGAATTACATGGACAAAATACCACTTTAGTTTTGCCCTAAATTATGTCACATGGCAAATGCTTTTCCAGCTTTTTCTTTATGCACATTCCAAGTGATATATTTTTATTAACTACTCTATGAGTTTTTATACTTGTGGCTAAAACCAACATATAAGAGTCACAACTAACAACATTTCTTCTTATAAAAAGTTAGTGATAAGTAAATACATCATTTAAGTATGAAAATCCAAACAATAACTACTAATTTTAAGTTTTTAATTCCACTTTTTCTAACCAGATCCTGGGAGATAAGAATATATGCTGCAATTTTCAGCAGTAAGTGGAGCCACTTTTTTCCCATTGAAATATATGATTTATTTTTTAATTTGAGGTATTTCTGTCTACTGTATTTCTGTTAATACTAATAAATTCAAAATTTCATAGTTAAAAGGGTGACTGCATGATAACTAAGTTTCCGGGCACCTTCTCGTTTGCATGTCTCCCCGTACACATGCCTGGCCAGACCACGACTTGGGATTTCTGCTGTAACTTTGCCCTGTCATCTGGTATGCATTCAGCCAGTGAGAAGCTGGAGTAAGAAGAAAGGGTATGCATAATAACTGAGATCATGTCATGAAGTCATCTCACATCAATGGCCACACCTCCTCCTGTCATGGCCACCCGATCTGCAAGCTCAGTGACTTATTCTGTTGTTGATACTTCATTATGTAACAGAGAACAGACCTGACTCCATATTGAATCCATTTAGCTATAACCCTTGTGTTCTGTTGTCTGTGCTTAGTCATTACCCCTTGGACTGCAGCACACCAAGCTTCCCCGTCCTTCACTATCTCCCAGAGTTTGCCCAAGTTCATGTCCATTGAGTCTGTGATGCCATCCAACCATCTCATTCTCTGACGCCCCAATCTCCTCCTGCCCACAATCTTTCCCAACATTAGGGTCTTTTCCAATGACCTGGCTCTTTACATCAGGTGGACAAAGCTTCAACTTCAGTATCAATCTTTCCAATGAGTATTCAGCATTGATTTCCTTTAGGATTGACTAGTTTGAACTCCTTGCTGTCCAAGGGACTTGCCAGAGTCTTCTCCAGCACCACAGTTCAAAAACATTATTTCTTTGGCACTCAATCTTTTTTATGATCCAACTCCCACATCTGTACATGACTATTGGTAAAACTATAGCTTTGACTATACAGCCCTTTGTAGGCAAAGTGATGTCTTTGGTTTTTAATACACTGTCTAGGTTTGTCACAGCTTTCCTTCCAAGAGGCAAGTATCTTGAAATATGTGTAATAGTCCATTCTCAATGCTCCACCTCCCAGGCTTGACTTCTAAAGGTGTAACACTTCTGTATTCATATAGAGATAAAAAAAGTTGTAGAATGGAAAATAACAATTGTATTGCTGGTTTACAGGAACAGTGTGACCAGACCTACTTGGATTCTAGCCTCAAGATGTTTATAACAACCAGCCACACCTTCATCCCTTTTGGTATGAGAGAAGCCTGTAATCTTATTCAGGTAAGATGGTTCTTTGGGACACTAGATTACCATCATTTGGGTCTGCTGGCTTTCCAAATACACTCAGTATTCTTTGCTCCAGCACCTCATTCTCTTGACTTATTGGCCTGTTAGGAAGCATGAAGTAAGAACTTGGATTCAGTAACAACTACATGATAATAAAAGTTCTTAAAACTTCATTGGCCAGTTCAAGAATCCAGATTATTTTGTAAGATTAAGTATGTTTTTCTTTGCTTTAATTACTTCCTGTATATGTTGAAAATAACAAGGAATTCTTAGGTTAGTTATTTGCTTAGTTATAGAGCATTGATTTGTTCTGTGGTGCTTAACACTTCCCACAATAATTGGACACCTTCTTCAAAATACAACACAGAGCTAAAGGTCAGAGGTGAAATTATAAAGCAAATGTGACTAATTCTTATTTGTAACCTATGGTGTGAAAAAATTATAAACAAAATTTTATATTAATGTTGCTGAGTCCAAGCTCTCTTGGCTTGCCGCACGAGAGGCCAATGAATCTGAGAGATGAGATGTTGAGACAAGAAATATGACTTTATTCAGAGAGCTGGGTGACCGAGAAGATGACAGCTAATGTCTCAAAATAATCATTTTTGGGGGGTCTGGCTGCCAGGTTCTTTTATGTATCAGAGATTGGGCGAGGTGAGAAAACAAAGTAAAAAGACCATTCAGCCTTGCAAGTATCTCCAAGAATGGCAAGCCTCAGGCAGGAGGATGTGTTAATTTTCTTCCAGCCATCTACAGTGGACAGGGTTCTGAATAAAGCAACTTTAACTTAACAGTCAGGCGAAGGGGGCAAAGGGACAGGATTCTCCGAGGCAGGCCATTTTGTATGATTATAATAACAAAAGTGGCCAACAAAACAGATCTAGCATGAAAAGAGTCAGTTTTAACTCTTTTGTTACAATAATAGTTCAGAAGGCAAAGCACAGTATATTTTATTTCAGCAAAGATAAGACTTTCTTTTTAATGGATGACATTTTGACTTACTAAATAGGTATGTAATGTAATCTATAAAAGTGTTTCCAATGTCCAAATCTCTAAATGATATGTACCAGGGATATACAAAAACTTAACAAATAATTTCAACTGAAAAGCTTAAAAAGACTAGCAACACAGGTGTTAGACGTGGTGACTAAAAATGCTTTTTGTGCTCTGGTGAGGGAGGCAGGTCTTTCCTACCTTTTAAGGACAATGTGCCATTGTGTAGTCAAATTGCTTAGCCCTCAGCTATGTCCCAGGGCTTCCCTGGTAGCTCAAATCCTAAAGAATCTGCCTGCAAGGCAGGAGACCAGGGTTTGATCCCTGCTTCAGGAAGATCTCTGGAAAAAGGG
>NW_011494888.1:335037-339687 GCF_000754665.1 Bison bison bison
AAAAAAAAAAAAAAAACAGTAGGTCAGATTTTACTTAGTGGTTTGAAAAGGAAGCATGTCTGCAGAAATTCAACAGATATTTTTAAATTAGTTGAACACATCTCGGCAGTGCAAAGAAGAAAATGTTTTGATTTTAAGTGACAAAAGTCTTGGATTTAAAAGAAACTGGATTGTTCGGCTGCTGCTGCTAAGTCACTTCAGTCGTGTCCGACTCTGTGTGACCCCATAGATGGCAGCCCACCAGGCTCCCCCATCTCTGGGATTCTCCAGGCAAGAACACTGGAATGGTTTGCCATTTCCTTCTCCAATGCAGGAAAGTGAAAAGGGAAAGGGAAGTCGCTCAGTCGTGTCTGACTCTTCACGACCCCATGGACTGCAGCCCACCAGGCTCCTCCGTCCATGGGATTTTCCAGGCAAAAGTACTGGAGTGGGGTGCCATCGCCTTCTCCAGGATTGTTCGGAAAATGTTGCAAAATAAAATATTTAATATTTCCACTAGTCCTTTGACTTGGAAGTAACAAAGGATATGAAAAAGTCTCTCCTATGAAAACCATGTAGGAAAAATGTAGAACACAGCAGAGCAGCATTTCCTGTACTTATAATATCTACATATTTCTCTGAATCTTCTTTTCAGCTTCTGACATGTAGAGAAAAGCAAGGTCCTTACAGAAGATCGTCTAATAAAGCAGTGAAAGTGACATAACCTGACTGTACCAGGTTCCAGATTCTATAAAAGATGAGTTACTGCTGCTTACAAGAAAGAAACGAGCATTTGATACCATGTCTAACATCTTCAATGTGTGAGAAAATTTCCTTATTAAAAAAAGAAAAGAAGAAGACTCAAGAGCAAAGGTTGAAATTCTATCAGTTTACTTAAAGTTCCTCTGTGCTTATTTACACAGTTAAGCAAAGTTAAGCATTTATGCAGCAAGAAAAAAAGTAAATAAATAAAGATATAAATTCATTCATTTTCAGGGCAGAAGAAAAAAATTATGTTTACATAAAGCTGTAAATGATCAGGAAACTAAGACGCATATAAAATAAACTTGTAAATTCTATCCCTATATTTGAATGTATAAGGATATCACGTACTCAGGGAGAAATGTTTTTATATCAGTGTTGAATAAAATTATTTAAGCCATATATTATTCATATTTTATTTAAAGTATAATTGTATTAGTATACTTAATCTTCAACACTGTCATAAATTTTCACATTATAAATGATCTTAACTAAAACCAAGTCACATTCACTAAATTAATTCTACCAAGGTTACCTTTAGAAAATTGAATGCTGTTTGGATTACAGCAGTTATTTATCAGAAAATGTCTACACAATGTTTTAAATTTTTATAAAAAGGGAAGAAAGAGATTGATTTCAAGAAAGATACGCTTTGCTTCATCTGTATTTTGTTGTTTTTGCTTTAGTTAGTAACTTTTAGTTAAAAGTCATTTTGTTTAATTAGGAAAAAACAAAACTCAGAGACTATATCTCACATATCACACCTCATTAACTCATGTGTCTACTGCACAGTAGAAATCTATAATGAACATTTTAGGCCATTTCAGCAAGTTAAAAAATAAAATAGAAACTTTTAAAAAACAAATTTCCTGTACCTAAAATATTGATTTGATTAGAATTAATATCCTTACAAGAAAGGAGAAATCAAATGAAAAGGGAATAAGCTGGCCCAAGATAAGCAAATCTACAAAAAATTATCTTTCACCTCTCAAAATATCATTTTCCTTTTAGATTGTGATAGAGAACTCAGGGAGCATGTTAGCTAACCTTGAGATATAGTTATTATATTTACTTAGGGGTTCCCTGAGACCTGAATTGAAGCAAGAGTGCCCCCCGCCCCCACGTAAAATGCTTGGGAAGGCCGCCACAAAGTCACGAGAGTGACTGAACCATAAGATCGCAAAGCAACACAGATAAGTTCACTAACAATAACGATGTGCATAAGAAGTCAAACCCAAACGAGTACATAGTGTGTGATTCCATTTATATAAAGCTCCCAAACAGGAGACGTCATAGGCTTGTTCTGGAAGGCAGTAATGACCAGAAGGGACACAGGGCATCTTCTAAGATCCTGGAATGTTCTATGTTTTTACCTTACACAGATTAGTCAGACATGCTCATGTGATGAAAGTTCACTCAGCTATACACTTTCCATGTGTGCAGTTCTCAGTATATAATAACCATCAACAAAATTTATGAAAATCAACATAGCAAAAACAAACAGATTTTTAGAGTGCATTAAATAAAAGTAAGTTATTAAACATACTGAGATGTTTGTCATTCTGTAGTGAGTCATGGAAGTTGAATGAAGATAAAACAAAATTAAAAAACCAGAAAGATATGAAATGACCAATAATTCTACTGTATTATGAACTGTAAGTATGATAAACTAAGCTCTCTGATTTAAAAAGAAGATCAAAACAAGATGAAATAAAAACTCTACAAGACTCAGCAATGAAATCAAAAGTGACCAATATTTCATTTAAAAATTTACACGTTTATTCCTAGGTATCCCAAGAGTAGATTATATGCATTTCCATTCTTCTCATGTACAGAAAAACCGAGAACCCTAGAACTACCCTATAGATGGCTTGCAGAGGTTCCTAAATGTTAGAACTTAGAAATCATCTTTAAAAATCATTTACATGATGCACTCAGTTTCATAGCTAAAAGCACCGGATGTCAATTCAGCAAGTATTTTCGTACTCTTAACAAGTTTGTTAAGAGTCACACATGATAACTAATTTATGTCCCAAACATGAGAATATTCATGGGGGTTTGTGTGTGCACACACATATATGTGTGCATGTTTTAGTTGGAAAAATTCAGTTAATCAAAGTCTAAAGGAAACCTGTACCCTAAATGTCTCATTTTTCAACTGCACTCTGCCTCCGTGGTTGGAAATCCCTCAGGAAACTAAAGCTATTACTTTATACTGTAATGTGTAGAATGATTCTTGACTTACGTATTATTGATTAACTATGTTGCTGTACATACAAATGAGAGAAGCCAAATGAAGTCATGATTTGCCCAGCTTTGGTAGTCAAACAATGTACACTATATTATGCAGAGGCAACTTCCAAGCTAAGAGTGTGAAAAATCCCTAGGAATAATTTATGAGCAAACACTCTTTTATTACTGCTTCACATTATCAGATCCTAAAACAATAGGGGATAGATATAAACAAATCATTCATTTTGTCCCCTGATAATACACAGAAATATCATAAAATTACAGACACTGGTTCTAGAAGTAACTTGTAAAGGTCAGCTCATCATTTGATATTGTTTTTAGGAAGTGGGCACCTAGATAACCTAGCTGCTGCTGCTGCTGCTAAGTCGCTTCAGTCATGTCCAACTCTATGCGACCCCATAGACAGCAGCCCACCAGGCTCCCCCGTCCCTGGGGTTCTCCAGGCAAGAACACTGGAGTGGGTTGCCATTTCCTTCTCCAATGCATGAAAGTGAAAAGTGAAAGAGAAGTCGCTCAGTCCTGTCTGACTCTTTGGGACCCCATGGACTGCAGCCTACCAGGCTCCTCCATCCATGGGATTTTCCAGGCAAGGCTACTGGAGTGGGGTGCCATTGCCTTCTCCGAGATAACCTAGGAAACCTCTCATATTTCTGGAAAAAAACAGTGAGATTCAGAGAGTTTAACTGAGTTCCCAGAGACAGTTTTAAGGGTAAGTCTAGAACTTGTGTACCCTTATTCTGGCCACACTCTTTATGCTATTCTAAAACAACTCTATTTTAACCATGTTTTTGGAAAATCTACTCTCAAACTAGGAAAACTGATCCCTTACATTCATTTTTAGACATCAAGGAAAAACATCTGTGAATAATACTCTGAAGATTTTAATGCTTAAAAAAGTGGTCTTGTATCTTAATGAATTTCCAAAGCATATTCTCAAAACAATGTATATATAAGGATATATTGCATAACACAGGAAATATAACCAATATTTTATAATAACTGTAAATGGAGTATAACTTTAAAAATTGTGAATGCTGTACATCTGTACATTTACTATATATATGGGCTTCCCTGGTGGCTCAGAAGGTAAAGAACCTGCCTGTAATGCAGGAGACCCTGGGAATGAACTTTGGGTTGGGAAGATCCCCTGAGGAAGGAGCTACCCACTCCAGTATTCTTGCCTGTAGAATCCCATGCACAGAGAAACCTGGTGGACTACAGTCCATGGGCTCCCAAAGAGTCAGATACAACTGAGTGACTAATACTTTCACTTTTGACATACTCATGAAAGTGTCAGGGGAGAATGATAATGTACATCTATGGCTGAGTCCCTTTGCTGTTCACCTGCAACTACCATAGAATCATTAATTGGCTATACCCCAATACAAAATAAAAAGCTTCAAGCTTGAAAAAAATAGTGTTATCAAACCTTTTTGTGATTTTTCAAATTGGTGTAAAGAATGATATCTCAAAGTAGTTTTGATTTCCATTTCTCTCACCAGGACTGTGATTGCTCATTTTGAAATATATATTTAAGAGTGATTTGCATTTGCTTTCATTGATTCATACTATCTTTTTTTTTATTTTACTGAACTTTGATTTTTAAGAATTCTTTAGAAATTAACAGAATCAATCTTGTGTATGTCATATGAATTT
>NW_011494888.1:339787-340297 GCF_000754665.1 Bison bison bison
AACCTACCAGGTCTGCAGCTTACCAAGCTCCTTCGTCCATGGGATTTTCTAGGCAAGAGTACTGGAGTGGCGTGCCATAGGATAAAAGGATAAATTTATAGATTCAGTGCAATCCCTGTCAAGCTACCAACGGTATTCTTCACAAAGCTAGAACAAATAATTTCACAATTTGTGTGGAAATACAAAAAACCTCAAATAGCCAAAGCAATCTTGAGAAAGAAGAATGGAACTGGAGGAATGGAACTACCTGACTTCAGGCTCTACTACAAAGCCATAGTCATCAAGACAGTATGGTACTGGCACAAAGACAGAAATATAGATCAATGGAACAAAATAGAAAGCCCAGAGATAAATCCATGCACCTATGGGCACCTTATCTTTGACAAAGGAGGCAGGAATATACAATGGATTAAAGACAATCTCTTTAACAAGTGGTGCTGGGAAAACTGGTCAGTCACTTGTAAAAGAATGAAACTAGAACACTTTCTAACACCATACACAAAAATAAAC
>NW_011494888.1:340397-341921 GCF_000754665.1 Bison bison bison
TTTGTTAAACCAACTGGTCATTTGTCTTTTGACATTATTTTACTATATATATGATAATGTGTGACTTTTGTGTCACAATAAAAATCCTTCCAATATTTCTTTCTGAACTTTAACAACTTCATTCTACTTTTAAATATCCTATGGGCTCAGAAAAATTTAAGAAGAGACAAATACTCATGGTCTTTTTCCTAGTGGCTACTCAGTATTTATAGCTACATCTATTCAATATTATATGTTTGTGATACTGATTTGAAAAGGCAGCTTTACCTTGCACTGAATTCTTACATGCAATTATGTTTATTGTTATTCTATTTATTTCACTGAAATTACTATTTATTGTAGCATTTTAATGATTTTAGCTTTTATTTGGCTTGTTCTACATCATTACATTCTTCTCTTGGATATTATAATTCTTTATTTTCTCTTATAAATATGAAATTCAGTCTTTCTAATTCCAAAATAATTTATTTTAGTATTGTACAAGATATATCTGTTGGGATTCTTTCGCCTGGCATGGGCTGAGCATAGTTTATTTTCTTTTGCATATGTATCTTACATGTGTTGTTTCTTGTCACAGTATTACTTTATTTTTTTCTCTATAATTCTTTTTTATTTTATTTTTTAACTTTACAATATTGTATTGGTTTTGCCATATATCATCATGAATCTGCTAGAGGTATACATGTGTTCCCCATCCTGAACCCTCCTCCCTCCTCCCTCCCCATACCATCCCTCTGGGTTGTCCCAGTTCACCAGCCCCAAGCATCCAGTATTGTGCATCAAACCTGGACTGGCGATTCGTTTGATATATGATATTATACATGTTTCAATGCCATTCTCCCAAATCATCCCACCCTCTCCGTCTCCCACAGAATCCAAAAGACTGTTCTATACATCAGTGTCTCTTTTGCTGTCTCGTATACAGGGTTATTGTTACCATCTTTCTAAATTCCATATATATGTATATATGTATGTATTATATTATATTAATATATATATTATATATTAGTATACTGTATTGGTGTTTTTCTTTCTGGCTTACTTCACTCTGTATAATAGGCTCCAGTTTCATCCACCTCATTAGAACTGATTCAAATGAATTATTTTTAATGGCTGAGTAATACTCCATTGTGTATATGTACCACAGCTTTCTTATCCATTCATTTGCTGATGGACATCTAGGTTGCTTCCATATCCTGGCTATTATAAACAGTGCTGCGATGAGCACTGGGGTACACGTGTCTCTTTCAATTCTGGTTTCCTCAGTGTGTATGCCCAGCAGTGGGATTGCTGGATCATAAGGCAGTTCTATTTCCAGTTTTTTAAGGAATCTCCACAGTGTTCTCCAGAGTGGCTGTAAAAGTTTGCATTCCCACTAACAGTGTAAGAGGGTTCCCTTTTCTCCATACCTTCTCCAGCATTTATTGCTTGTAGACTTTTGGATAGCAGCCATTCTGACTGGTGTGAAATGGTACCTCATAGTGGTTTTGATTTGCATTTCTCTGATAATGAGTGATGTTGAGC
>NW_011494888.1:342021-363649 GCF_000754665.1 Bison bison bison
CTTTAGGAGTTTTACATTTCCTCTAAAGTCAGGAACAAGACAAGGGTGCCCACTTTCACCATTACTATTCAACATAGTTTTGGAAGTTTTGGCCACAGCAATAAGAGCAGAAAAAGAAATAAAAGGAATCCAAATTGGAAAATAAGAAGTAAAATTCTCACTGTTTGCAGATGACATGATTCTCTACATAGAAATCCATAAAGACTCCACCAGAAAATTACTAGAACTAATCAGTGAATATAGTAAAGTTGCAGGATATAAAATCAACACACAGAAATCCCTTGCAAAATATACATTAATAATGAGAAAATAGAAAGAGAAATTAAGGAAACAATTCCATTCACCAATGCAACGAAAAGAATAAAATACTTAGGAATATATCTACCTAAAGAAACTAAAGACCTATATATAGAAAACTATAAAACACTGGTGAAAGAAATCAAAGAGGACACAAATAGATGGAGAAATATACCATGTTCATGGATTGGAAGAATCAATATAGTGAAAATGAGTATACTACCCAAAGCAATTTATAGATTCAATGCAATCCCTATCAAGCTACCAAATAATCCCTACCAAATACCAAATAACAAATAACTTCACAATTTGTATGCAAATACAAAAAAACCTCGAATAGCCAAAGCAATCTTGAGAAAGAAGAATGGAACTGGAGGAATCAACCTGCCTGACTTCAGGCTCTACTACAAACCACAGTCATCAAGACAGTATGGTATTGGCACAAAGACAGAAATATAGATCAATGGAACAAAATAGAAAGCCCAGAGATGAATCCACGCACCTATGGACATCTTATCTTTGACAAAGGAGGCAGGAATATACAATGGATTAAAGACAATCTCTTTAACAAGTGGTGCTGGGAAAACTGGTCAGTCACTTGTAAAAGAATGAAACTAGAACACTTTCTAACACCATACACAAAAATAAACTCAAAATGGATTAAAGATCTAAATGTAAGAACAGTATTACTTTTTACAATATATTTTGAATATTTTAAGAATTATCTTAATACTTGTACTCATTTATGAAATATTTTTCAGAACTTAATAGTTCTTTCAGAACTATTATCTTTTATTATTATTATTATTATCTGAAACTATTATTTTCAGAACTAATATCTTTCAGAACTTAATCATCCTTGTTTGAAATATTCACTCTGAAATAATATCACACATTATCTTGATTTTATTGGACTAAACATTTCTACTCTTTGAGCATAAAAGTACATTTAAGGGAACTTCCCTGGTAGTTAAGACTTTCAGCTTCCACTGCAAATGTCTTCTTTGCAGTTTATAACCTCTTGCCTATGTGCTTTCCATTGAGTCAATTTCCACTAAAATTGATATTATGGGTACTGATGCTCTTCATCACTATTTTTAATTTATTTTGTAATTTGTAGAATTTTACAGAAAATTACAAGGAATAACAAAATCTAATGTCCTGCCACTTTATTAGGTTCATCAATGTTTGAACTTCAGTTAGGACATAGTGGGAATATACAAGAGAAAACAAAATATTCACATTTATCTACTGCTTTGTTACCACATGACCATACTCATCAATTTCTGACTTAATTATTTTGCATTTGTAATGTCCTATTTGTACATATAAATGTTTGTGCCAGCCATACACTGAGTTTTTAGGCACGCACACAAATCTGTCTAAATTAGACCATCTTCAGTTACAAAGAGAAAGAATGCCTTGGCTTACTTGACCTCACTGTTCAGGAGAGGGTTGGCTTTTGGAGTTACTAAATCCAAGGATTCCAGTAATAACATCACTATGGCTTTTTCCTTGCTTCTCACAATGTGGGGAGGCTTCTAGTCACAGATTAATCATCACTGCCTCTGACATCTAATCAACTGAGGAAAACTTCTGAAAATAGAGTCTGTTCTCTGGAACTTCCTTGGTGCTCCAGTGGCTAAGACTTCATGCTTCCAGTACAAGAGACCTAGGTTCAATCCTTGGTCAGGGGAGCTAGATCCCACAAGCCAAAACTAAAGATCCTGTGTGCTGTAACTAATACCCAGTGTGGCCAAATAAATTAATACATACTTGGGAAAAGAGAAAACAGAGACTTATCTTTAAAAGTGGTAAGTAAAAAAGCTGGAAATCTCACAGGCTTATGTGCGCACTCTGAGAACACCCTTTATCCAGAGACTGAGACAAAACAGTTGGCTAGATTTTGCTCATGTTCAACCTGTCTGCTTTGGAGGTGATGAGGTGAGAGAGTTAATCCTATTCCACTTACATGGAACACAAATTCTTAAGAAAAGAGGGTTTGGCAATAGGAATGTGGACATGCTGTTCAGCTCCCAAAGAAAGATACTACCTGTGCTTATATTTAAAATTGGAATGTGTGTGTGCATGCAGGATGTTGTGTCAAACTCTTTGTGATCCCATGGATGTAGCCCTCCAGGCTCTTCTGTCTGGAATTCTCCAGGCAAGAATACTGGAGTGGGTGGCCATTTCCTTCTCCAGCAGATCTTTTGACCCAGGGGTCAAACCCGTGTTTCCTGCATTGCCTGCATTGGCAGGTGGATTCTTTAACAGCTGAGCCACCGGGGAATTCCTAAATCAAAGAATCATTCAGTATTGGAGGAAACCGTGTGGAATACCTTAAGAATCATGTTCACAAAATGAATGACCAATGGATGAAATTTCTTTATCTTCTTCATTCCTTTTAAGAGGTTCAAGTTAAATTCAGTAGATTATAAGTCTACTTCGAGAAAATGTAAAACATGTGAGCTAAGACAGTGAGATTTAGAAGAAGACTGTTAGCTTCCTTGTTGGAGAGTTATGCTACTTCTCTAAGAATTTGGGAGTCATGACAAAGCCTTGTTAGAACTTACTCCTAGTCCAGTGGGGTAACAGAAGAATTTGTCTTTGGACTTAAGGAGATTCTCATATATACAAAGTGCATGCTGCTGCTGCTGCATCGCTTCAGTTGTATCCGACTCTGTGTGACCCCACAGACGGCAGCCCACCAGGCTCCCCTGTCCCTGGGATTCTCCAGGCAAGAACACTGGAGTGGGTTGCCATTTCCTTCTCCAATGCATGAAAGTGAAAAGTGAAATGAAGTCACTCAGTCGTGTCCGACTCTTCGCGACCCCATGGACTGCAGCCCACCAGGCTCCTCCGTCCATGGGATTTTCCAGGCAAGAGTACTGGAGTGGGGTGCCATTGCCTTCTCCAACAAAGTCCATAGCTATTTAACATTTTAAACTGTTATCTGAAATATTTATTTTCCCTAGTGCTAACAGTAGTTCAATCTCAGAGAAGAAAATTATTGACACACGCAGCTTAAAAAAAAAAAAAAAAAAGTTAAAAAATAAAGTAATTCTCTTGTTTGAAAAAATTAGAATAATACATGTGCTTTTTTTTTTAATGGTGGGAACATTATTATTATCATTGGCCATGCCATTAGGTATGTGGGATATTAGTTCCCCAATTAAGGATTCAACCTGAACTTTTTATCTATAAAATGATATAGCATAAATATAGAATTGTTTTCTTTGTGAGATTCCACAGTTCAAAACTATTTACATAAACTTAACATGAAACCCACTCCAGTATACTTGCTTGGAGAGTTCCTTGGATAAAGGAGCCTGACAGGCTATAGTTCATGGAGTCTCAAAAAGTTGGACACCACTGAAGCAACTGAGCATGCACACATAGTTGGTTTATTGGAACAGTTTAAATTATAGCAAATGATTTCAAGGTACTAGTTCCCTTTCAGATGATTTGGGTTTATTTTATTCCACTAAAAATATAGTAAAGAGAATCAAGTATTCTTTATTTATTTTTAAATGAGATTTTTAAAATTTTCATCAATCTGGAACTCATTTGAAGTTTATTTTCAAGTCAATGTAGAAGAATCTGCTGGTGGTGATGAAACGGGAACACACTGTGCTGTTTGGATTCAAGGCAGCAAAATAGAAGTTAAAGTGTGTAACCAAAGTTATATGCCACTTTTTTTTTGAATGCAGCTTTAATCAATAACCTTGAAGCTCCAGATTTATCTATCAAACTGAGAAAATCTGTCTTAGGGTAGCTAGATCCTTTAATCAAATATTGGCAGATGTGATCTTCCGGGTGATAAAAATGGATATAAAATTCAGAGTGATATTATTTGATGAGAGTCATAGAATCAGAGCATGCTTGTTAAAGTCAAGATGAAACATATATAATATGTGCTTACTTCTCAAGTCATTGAAAATGAAACTGTTAGAAGTTCAGTTGTATCTGACTCTTTGCACTACATGGACTGTAGCCCACCAGACTCCTCTGTCCACAGAACTCTCAAGGCAAGAAACCAGACTGGGTAACCATTCACTTTTCCAGGGGTTTCTCAACCCAGGACTGAACTCACATCACCTGAATTGCAGGCAGATTCTTTACCATCTGAACCACAGTGAAGTCCTCTTAAGTCATTACTATTCTTAAATAACATAACTATAATTTATTATTCCTGGTTTCATTAGCATATATTTAAAAGCTAAAGGCAAATATTTCCCTATTTATGTAACTGAAATACTTAATCTATTCGTGTGTTTTCAGTCGCCTCTGTCGTGTCTGACTCTTTGCGACCCCATGAACTATAGCCCACCAGGCTCCTCTGTCCATAGGGATTCTCCCAGAAAGAATATTGGAGTGGATTGCCATGCCCTCTTCCAAGGGATCTTTCTGACCCAGGAATCAAAGGATCTTTTATGTCTCCTGCATTGGCAGGTAGGTTCTTTACCACTAGTGCCGCCTGGGAATTCCACTTAATCTATAACTTAAACTCAAGGTTTATAAGTAGAAATGTTTAGTTTGTGGGAGTAATGTTGAATCAGAGTTTTAATAGATGAAAACAATTATTAAAACATTTTATACATCTTATTATACCAAGTCTTATGAAATTACTCCTCAGAAGCCTAAATCACTATAAAATTAGATAGCATAAAATTAAGTAGCTAAATTCACACTACCTTATAATAGAGATTTCAGGGAAACAAATAACTTTGTTCATTTTAGAAATATTTAGTGTTAATATGCTATTTATAGTGCTGCACAGCACCTTGGGAGGTTTCTAAAGTGTCCTAGTGTTATTTTGAATTAATGAACAGATATTAGAGGGTGGAGGAACCACTGTAGGTAGGAATTAGAATAGAAAAGTGATTTTTATACCCAAGGATATAAATCTATATGGGTTTGAGTGCAGTCATTTTCCTCAAAAATATAGCCTGCAGCCAGCCATGGGAAGAGGAAAATTGCTATATTCATGGTTTAACAATGAAAAATTAATAACTTATTTAAATGTATAACACACTGCATGAAGTGATGCAATAAAGCATCTGTCTATTAATCATGCTTGATGAGAAGTCAGATCCTTGGAGGATGAAAACTTGGAGTCAGGCCTAGTTTTCAATCAAAGTTTTGTAATATGGAAGAAACCCAAATCACATCTTGATCTTTCATCATATTGTTAGGACTGTCAGCAGATACCAGCACCATTTACTATTATCTTGTTCTTAGCATTCCAATAACTCTAATATTTCCTACTTGTTTTCCATCACCTCACCTGGTTTTCCTACATTAAGAGGAGTTTGAACACACTTATTCTGTGGTAAAGAACTGCACTCAATACTCCAGCAAATTTGGAAAACTCAGCAGTGGCCACAGGACTGGAAAAGGTCAGTTTTGATTCCAATCCCAAAGAAAGGCAATGCCAAAAAATGTTCAAACTTCTGCACAATTGCACTCATCTCACATGCTAGTAAAGTAATGCTCAAAATTCTCCAAGTGAGGCTCCAACAGTACATGAATCGAGAACTTCTAGATGTTCAAGCTGGGTTTAGAAAAGGCAGAGGAACCAGAGATCAAATTGCCAATATCTGCTGAATCATAGGAAAAGCAAGAGAGTTTTAGTAAAACATCTACATTTTTTTTTATCGACTATGACAAAGCCTTTGACTGTGTGGATCACAACAAACTGTGGAAAATTCTGAAAGAGATGGGAATACCAGACCACTTGACCTGCCTCCTGAGAAATCTGTATGCAGGTCAAGAAGCAATAGTTAGAACTGGACATGGAACAACAGACTGGTTCCAAATAGAGAAAGGAGTACATCAAGGCTGTATATTGTCACCCTGCTTATTTAACTTATATGCAGAATACATCATGAGAAATGCTGGGCTGGAGGATGCACAAGCTGGAATCAAGATGGCTGGGAGAAACATCAATAACCTCAGATACAGAGAAGATACCACCCTTATGGCATAAAGTGAAGAGGAACTAAAAAGTCTCTTGATGAAAGTGAAAGAGGAAAGTGAAAAAGCTGGTTTAAAACTCAACATGCAAAAAACGAAGATCATGGCATCCAGTCACATCACTTTATGGCAAATAGATGGGGAAACAATGGAAACAGTGACAGACTTTATTTTCTTGGGCTCCAAAATCACTGCAGATGGTGACTGCAGCCATGAAATTAATAGACATTTGGTCCTTGGAAGAAAAACTATGACAAACCTAGACAGTATACGAAAAAGGAGAGAAATTACTTTGCTGACAAAGGTCTGTCTAGGCAAAGCTATGGCTTTTCCAATAGTCATTATGGATATGAGAGCTGGACCATAAAGAAAGCTGAGTGCTGAAGTATGCTTTTGGACTGTGGTGTTGGAGAAGACTCTTGAGAGTCCCGTAGACTGTAAGGAGAACAAACCAGTCCATCCTAAAGGAAATCAGTCCTGAATATTCACTGGAAGGACTGATCCTGAAACTGAAACTCTAGTACTTTGGCCACCTGATGTAGAGAACTGACTCACTGGAAAAGACCCTGATGCTGGGAAAGCCTGAAGGCAGGAGGAGAAGATGACAGCAGAGGTTGAGATGGTTGGATGGCATCACCAACTCGATGGACATGAGTTTGAGGAAGCTCCAGGAGTTGGTGATGGACAGGGAGGCCTGGCGTGCTGTGGTCTGTGGGGTCATAAGTAGTTGACACGACTGAGTGATTGAACAAAAGTGAGCTGAAGTGATGCTGGGACTGCAACAGATGGGTCATTTAAGCAAAGCTTCAAAAAGTATCCTCCCTGGAAATAAGATTTCTTCCCCTGTGATCCCCCTAAAGAAATGCACTTAGGACTCCAAAAAGCAAAGAAAATGAAAATACTACCAGTAAAGATGAGCACATTCTTGAATGACTAATAATATTCTAGGATATCCCTAATTAGTAGGAAGTGCTGTGTTGTGCTTAGTCACTCAGTCGTGTCCCACTCTTCGTGACCCCATGGACTGTAGCCAGCCAGGCTCCTCTATCCAAGGGAATTCTCCAGGCAAGAACACTAGAGTGGTTTTCCATGCCCTCCTCCAGGGGGTCTTCCCAACCCAGGGACTGAATCCAGGTCTCCCACATTGCAGGCAGATTCTTTACCATCTGAGCCATGAGGGAAGCCTAATTAATAGGAAGAATAGGGGGCTAATTTGCGAAATACAGGTGAGAGGAGAAATACAGAGATTTTAGTTCAGCAGTTGTGGAATGCAAAAAACTAACAGTATTTCCTTTCCTTGGTGGTACTGATGGATTATGCTCAAGTAGGTAATATAAGCAGTCTCATTAGATACTTCTAAATGTTTATAACTATTAAAAATTCTAATTACCAAATAATGTAAGCCCACAAATGGTCCTCTATTACAATTCATCCAAGTGTTGCTGTATACTAATCACGTTGTTATTGTTGTTTAGTCACTCAGTTTTGTTTAACTCTTTGTGACCCCATGGACTATAGTTCTCCAGGCCCCTCTGTCCATGTAATTCTCCAGGCAAGAATCCTGGAGTGTGTTGCTATTTCCTCCTCCAGGAGATCTTCCCAGCTCAGAGACTAAGCCTGGGTCTCCTGTAAGCCTCCTGCACTGCAGGCAGATTCTTTACTGCTGAGCCCCTGGGCTCAGTGCATTAGTAGTATGCGTATCATTAGTATATGCAGGCCTAGTGCATAATCTTAAATAACAAGAAAGTCCTTTTCTAACAACATTAATCCTAGCCATGAATTAACATGTGGAAACAAAATTACCAAAAACTAGGTCAATCAATTGGAACACCTTGACTGTTCACTAGTTTGTCAGATAAACTGTAACTCAAATGAGGATGAAAACGCTCCAGGAAAGTCCATAGAAAATAGGAGTTACAGTAATTCCTATTTTTAAACATGATGTGATGCATTAAATGGAGAAGAACCTGGTAAATCCTGTTCTGCAACTGACATTGAGGATTCTTTCTTATTTTGGACTGTCTTCTCCATTTCACAATCTACTGTATGGTGATAAAACAACATACTGCAAGCTTGCATGGTAAAATTGAAAAAACTGACCAGTTAGTAATGGAGCACATAATATGCTCCAGACATTCTGCTACAATCTTTGCATACTCATCACAGAAAATCTTCACAACTGTTCTACAACGTAAGTACCATTTCATAGAAAAGTCTCATTTTAAAGATATCAATATGCTTATGAATTATGGAAGGTGACACGATCAGTAAAAAGTAGCAGAGGCAGGACTTAACCCAGGCAGGTAGACTCCACATTCAGAGATCTATCTCCTGGGGGGCTTTTTTTTTTTTTGGGGGGGGGGCACTCAGAGTCCTATATGGATAATGCAAAACTTTCTCCATTGCAGAGGATGTAGAACATTAGCCAAGTAGAACACTGTGTGACACATTTGTTAGGCATAACAGAGATGATTTTGCTGGGTCAAAATGTGTTCTCCTGAACATTATTAATACATTGAATTTTGTTATGAAAGAAAACAAAATTTATCAGCATGGTACTAGATCATCTATTACTGAAGGGATTCATAAAATGTGAAGCAGGATTTTAAACATGATTGAGCCTTGTAAATGACAGGGGTGGGGGCAGTAACTCACATGCCCTAGAAAATCTATATACTATGGCTCTCTCTGTCTCAAAAACAAAGGAGAAATAAAGCACCCATGGGCAGAAAGCTGAAACATTTTGAGCAGAAAGAAGATTCAAAAATTTTAGTTCTTTTGACATCATATAATATGATTTCTCCCAGGTTGCAGTAGTGGTAAAGAAACCGCATGCCAATGAGGATTCATTAGAGATGTGGGTTCAATCCATGGGTTGGGAAGATCTCCTGGAGTAGGGCATGGCAACCTACTCTAGTATTCTTGCTGTAAAATCCCATGGACAGAGGAGCCTGGTGGGCTATAGTCCATGGGGGTCACAGAGAGTCAGACAAAACTGAAGTGACTTAGCGTGCACACAAACTTAATGTAATTTCTAATGGAACAAAACTTTCCCCATATTTAATTAACTGAAAAATCTGTAAAATAAAAATAAAAGTAACTATATTTACTGAAATTCAGTTCAGTTCATTGACTCAGACATGTCCAACTCTTTGTGTCCCCATGAACCGCAGCACGCCAGGCCTCCCTGTCCATCACCAACTCCGGGACATTGACTCGGTGATGCCATCAAACCGTCTCATCCTCTGTCGTCCCCTTCTCCTCCTGCCCTCAATCTTTCCCAGCATCTGGGTCTTTTCAAATGTGTCACCTCTTTGCATCAGGTGGCCAAAGTATTGGAGTTTCGACTTCAACATCAGTCCTACCAATCAACATCCAGGAATAATTTCCTTTAGGATGGACTGGTTGGATCTCCTTGCAGTCCAAGGGACTCTCAAGAGTTTTATCAAACACCACAGTTCAAAAGCATCAATTCTTCAGCACTCAGTTTTCTTTATAGTCCAACTCTCACATCCATACATGACTATCAGAAAAACCATAGCCTTAACTAGACAGAACTTTGTTGACAAAGTAATCTCTCTGCTTTTTAATATGATGTCTAGGTTGGGCATAACTTTCCTTCCAAGGAGTAAGCATCTTTTAATTTCATGGCTGCAGTCAACATCTGCAGTGATTTTGGAGCCCCCCAAAATAAAGTCAGCCACTGTTTCCACTGCTTCCCATCTATTTGCCATGAAGTGATGGGACCAGATACCATGATCTTTGTTTTCTGAATGTTGAGCTTTAAGCCAACTTTTTCACTCTCCTCTTTCACTTCCATTAAGAGGCTCTTTAGTTCTTCACATTTGGCCATAAGGGTGGTGTCATCTGCATATCTGAGGTTATTGATATTTCTCCTGGCAATCTTGATTCCAGCTTGTGCTTCATCCAGCCAAGTGTTTCTCATGATGTATTCTGCATATAAGTTAAATAAACAGGGTGACATTATATATCCTTGACATACTCCTTTCTCTATTTGGAACCAGTCTGTTGTTCCATGTTCAGTTCTAACTGTTGCTTTCTGACCTGGATACAGGCTTCTCAAGAGCCAGGTCAGGTGGTCTGGAATTCCCATCTCTTGAAGAAATTTTCCACAGTTTATTGTGATCCACACAGTCAAAGGCTTTGGCATAGTCAATAAAGCAGAAATAGATGTTTTTCTGGAACTCCTTTGCTTTTTCCCTGACCCAGCGGATGTTGGCAATTTGATCTCTGGTTCCTCTGCCTTTCCTAAAACCAGCTTGAACAACTGGAAGTTCATTTTTCATGTATTGCTGAAGCCTGGCTTGGAGAATTTTGAGCATTACTTTGCTAATATGTGAGATGAGTGCAATTGTGCAGTAGTTTGAGCATCCTAAGGCCCACGTGACTTCACATTTCAGGATGTCTGGCTCTAGGTGAGTGATCACACCTTTGTGATTATCCAGGTCATGAAGATCTTTTTTGTACAGTTCTTCTGTGTATTCTTGCCACCTCTTCTTACTATCTTCTGCTTCTGTTAGGTCCCTATCATTTCTGTCCTTCATTGTGTCAATCTTTGCATGTAATATTCTTTTGGTATCTCTAATTTCCTTGAAGAGATCTCTAGTGTATCCCATTCTATTGTTTTCCTCTATTTCTTTGCATTGATCACTGAGGAAAGCTTTCTTGTCTCTCCTTACTATTCTTTGGAACTCTGCATTCAAATGGGTATATCTTTCCTTTTCTCCTTTGCTTTTTGCTTCTCTTCTTTTCACAGCTATTTGTAAGGCCTCCTCAGACAGCCATTTTGCTTTTTTGCATTTCTTTTTCTTGGGGATGTTCTTGATCCCTGTCTCCTGTACAAAGTCCATAGTTCATCTGCATATAAATGGACCACTACAATTCAAACTGATGTTGTGAAAGACTTAATTGTAATCCGTGTGTTTACATTTTTCCAAAATAAAATGTTTCAATTAACCTATCTTGATATGTAGCCAAAGGGATCCGAAGATGGGGTGCATGCAATGTGACTGGTATCATCTGTCCTATGTTTTAGATTAAAGCGAAGTTCCCATCAATACAGCCCTATTTATGGAAAATAAATCATGTCTATATATGAATATCAATATACTTTATAGGAAATACATTAAATGAAAGTATTATTTTAATTCAGTTGGAAGACAAGCCAGTCAGAAGTGTGATCAATTAATAATGCAATGTAAACATTCTAAGTTTCAGATTTTAAAAACCTCAGGCTTTCTATGCAGACTCCACAGTATACTAAGTGAATATGTAGTACATTTGACAATATCTTTGACACACTGTTGTTAGTGTATGCTACAGTTAGCTCTTCCAGAAACTGTTTCTTGCAACAGTGCATTTAATTACATTTTATTTCTACAAAGGCTGTCCAAATTCCTTGGTAACACACTTGCCACACATTTACTTGACAAAAAGAATGTAAGACAAAGACAAAAACAAAAAGCACTTAAAAAAATGTATAAAACAAAACTCATGGCAATAGACGGCATCTGGAAGATTAAATTCCCCATGTCTGAGTTTATGATGAACCATGGGAGCCAGAAACTTCATTATAACATATCATAACAGGACTTAGAAAAATCTAGGTTAATATAATTTAATCACTATATGAAAGAAACTGATTTATAGCTACTTTAGACATGAAATAAGCCCCCAGACTCCCTCAATCTTGCAATTTAATTGAGACAATGAGAACAGAATTGATCCCTTCAGTGAGAAGTCAGAAATTTATGCTACAGTGTGCTTCATAGGTTTCATCCTATTTGAAACAAACCTCATTCCTTAGGCTGAACAAAAACTAGATTGTGAGAATTAATTCAAAACTTAACACTTTGCTATAGTTAACATTTCGATCTACTAGGAAATGTTCAATTCTTTCTGAGCCACTCTATGAGGAAGGAGATTTGGACCTGGAGAAAATGTATGATTATAGGATAAAGAATGTTAAATCTTTAAATGTTTAAAGATATTTCTTGAACGAGGAAGCAATAGATCCTCTTCAAGTCAACTTGTCCTTCCTTTACTTCCTGTAAAGATGACTTCAACTTCTGCTTAGAAGCAGAGACCAGATATAGATACAGAAATGTCATAGAAACCATATCTCCTCCAATGTTCTCACTGAAATGAAGTTTATATCCTGGTTGCAAAAGCACAGGCTGCTAAAACAGCTACACACAGAAATCTAAGATTTTCTTTCTTCTGGATGCACAAAGACATACAGTGTATACTCCTTTGATTCACATGAGTAAGAGAAGAACTAAAAAGCTGGAAAAAAAATCAGATTCAAATACCACTGGATTATATTATTTTGGAACATGAGGGATGTAGTGAGATTTTTAGAACTAGTTATGTCATTAAAAACCATTTTATATAATCTTTAAAATTTTCTTATGTCAAACTATACGTAGTGAGTGAGATATGGTGTATGAACTCTGATTCTAAGGTAATTATACCACTTCCATAAGCTCTCCACAAAACCAGTGACCTTATATGATACTTGCAGACATAAATACAAATAAGCACATGTTAATAGATAATTCAAATTAGCTTCAAAATTCTTGAATTTTTAAATGAAGCACATTATTTTTAATATTTAAAGGTAATAAATTATCTTATTTATAAAATGAACAAAAGAAAAAAAGAAGCCAAAGTAAAATCAGAAGACTTATTTCAGATCCATTTTCCTCACTATGCAGGATAAAATTTCCTTCCTAAAATTTAGATCCCTGTAAATTAAGAAAGGAGATTACACCACACGTTGAACTAGATTCATCTTTAAATGACATTTTATATTGCTAACTTCCTGCTCTGAAGAAGGAAGAAGTTAATACCATATACTTCTCCTTCTCTACTTCTCAACGCAATTCAGTTATGTCACTATTGTTCAGCTTTAGAAAATGTCTGTTTGGTCACTGAAGAGAATTTCAGTTGTTTACTCTTCATCTTATATTCAATGACTAGACGTTTACCATCTAACCATGGTGTCACCACACATCCACTGCTTATTTTAGTTCATCTTTATGTTGTCTAGCTTTAAAATACAAAGTAACTTAGGGTGTTTAATTGGGGAACTGAACTGTGCTTATTTACCCTAAGGTGCAAGTTTGTGCATGCTGGTCAATATACCTAAAACCTTCGTATCTGAATTTTAAGATAATATAACCGGGCTTAACATTCTTGAAGCCCACCTTTTATTCTTACCTTCACCAACTTGGTAGACAGGTGTTTTGCAGTGTTGACAATAGTTGTGAAAAAATGGACAGAGAAGCCAGGAGGGCTATAGTTCATGGGGTCATAAAGAGTCAGACATAAGTGAAGCGACTGAGCATGGCATAAACCTATTTTACTCTTTCATGTCTTAAAATTTGCATTTTCTCCTAGAAGTCAATACAACCTGAATTGTTTTCAATTAAATTTTAAGAAGATAGTTTTGTTTCATCTAATAGATATTTTTATAAATAAATTATTACAACAAAATAAGTTTCTGGTTCAAATACTATTTTTTGTCAATTTTTTAACATTGCACTGTGGTTATTTTCATAGATGGCAGAGATGTTCCATTGATAAAGAATACTTTTTCTATGAGTTTTAGCTTTAATATAGTTAAGTTTTTTCATTTGCAGAGAAATAGTATATTTGGTAGAAATTTTCCTAAGGGATTTAAATTTCTCTTAATCTTCATTAGAAAAGTAAATCATTTTGCACTTAGAAACCTCTAAGAATTGAAACTTTAAAACATAATGCAGTGCTAAACCAGTAGTATATTTTCAGCACAAGGGCATTTAAGTTAAATTAATTAAACAATGAAGGAGCAATCTTTGAAGCATTTAATAAATATTTAAGATGGAGTCTTAGGAGATGAAGGGTCAAACACAACACTTGTAATTTTCACAAGGTTTACATGTGTTCACATGTGTATGTGTATACATATACATGGTATACTAACAGATTATACATTTAACAAAGCTTTTTGTTAAACACTCAGCTTTTGTCTCTCCTATTCTCACCTTTCAAATGAGGAAGGCATACTCAAATAACCGAGTAAGGAGATGAGGGAAAAATGGTTTGGAAATAAGAATCAAAGCAAAAGGTTAAGAAATGACGTGAGGTTTACAATGACAATTACACAAAGAACTTTAGTAAAGATGAACAGAATATTGATGGCATAAAGGATGGAGAAAAGCATTATTTGCAGGGGAAAAAAAAAAAAACAGGAAAAGAATGTTAAAAGAAACAAAGGGTAAAATGGAGTTCTGTCACTAAAAAAAAACTCAATTTGGATGGAGAAAAATAAGTAGTAGATAAGGCCAGAAAGTTATGTTGTCACCAGGTAGGAAATGTTGATTTATGCTGCATAAGATTATGTTTTGCTTGAGAATTTTAGTAAGGGCTTCTTAGGTGGTGGCTCAGTGGGTAAAGAACCCACCTGCCATTGTAGGAGACCAAGGAAACCTGGGTTCAATCCCTGAGTTGGGAAGACCCCTGAAGAAGGAAATGGCAACCCACTCCACTCTGGACAGAGGAGCCTCACGGGCTACATCACTGGGATTGCAAAGAGTCGGACACAACTTAACAGCAACAACCTTAATAATGATGTTATTTTTCTCAAAAAGAAATATATATATATATATATATATGTAATAAGCATTTAACAATCTTAAAGAAGGGCAAGGAACTATCTGCTAGATGGATAGGTAGATTGATTAGAGTCTGATAGAGATAAAATACATAGATCATGTGTATGTGCGTATCAATGCAATTTTTAAAGCCATTTTTGGGGAATGATTTCATCATTTTACAGAGAGAAGGAAATTGAAGCTCAAAGGAATATTCAAATGGAAATTTGAACCCTATATTTTGACTTTAATGCTTATTTTTCAATATTCAAAGTTGTAATAGGAATAAATCATTCATGTGGTATGTGTAAACTCAATTTGAAAGACATAACTAACTTTGAAAAATATCAAGGGGTCACCAGGGGAGTAATTTAGGAAACTGCTTCTGTGTGACTTTATCAGGACTTATGATTTATCTTGCCATATCAGATATCCTATAAAGATATCATATCAAGATATCTTATGAAATCTTATATCAAGATTTTATGAGCCTGGCAATGGGAATGGAAAAAGACAGTGATGGTAATACAAGGTAACTTTAAATTATTTCTTGACTAGAAATTTATATATGATGTGGCAATCTTTATACTCACATTCAGTCATAGATCTGTTAAATGAATGAAAATGTTTTTTAATTCTTGCTTTCATTTTTTGAAATTTTATACCATTAGAATGTTGTTAATTTGGATATGAGCTACATATCTATGCCAAAAATGGTTCCTATGGATGCAGCACATAGCATCTGATGAAATCACCTCATCACTGTGCATTAACTCCCATCCCAAACAGTAAAATCCTGCAAGGGGACCCTTGGGAGTTTAATTCCCAGCAGCAGTTTTTATGGGATCAACAATTTGTCCTACAAGTCCATATGCTATTTTTATGTGTGCTGTTGTTGTGTGTTTGGTCGCTGAGTTTTTTCTGACTCTTTGCAACCCCCTGGACTGTAGCCTGCCAGGCTCCTCTGTCCATGGAATTCTCCAGACAAGAATACTGGAGTGAGTTGTCATTTCCTCCTAGAGGGGATCTTCCTGACCCAGGGACTGAATTCATCTTCCCTGCACTACAGGTGGATTCTTTACCACTGTACCACCTACAGCAAACTACTTAAAATATGCATCATACCCAGATCAGAAGATTAGTCTAATTAATTTGGCATCAGTCAGTTTCAGATGGAGCTATTTATTGAAATCTGAGAAGAGATATTTTTTAAAGGATAGATACTTTAAAACGAGATGAGAGAACAGAAAAAAATGCAAAATGTCTTGAAATTAAGAATGATGGCACATAAAACTGAGACGCAATCTTATAAGTGAAAATGGGTAGAAGAAATGATAAGAACAAAAAATATCAGATCATCTTACCATTTAATAGAAGGCTTCCCAGTGGTGCTGTAATTAAGAAACTGCCTGCAATGCATTTGATAACAAAGACTTGGGTTCGATCCCTAGGTCCAGAAGATCCACCGGAGGAGGAAATGGCAAGCTGCTCCAGTATTCTTTCCTGGAAATGCCATGGACAGAGGAACCTAGCAGGCTATGGTCCACAGGGTCACAGAAACTGGACATGAATGAGCACATTTAATAGAGGAAAAAGTGCTAGGATTGATATGAAAATGCGAAAAGTACTTTAACATTTGTTAAGAACAGTTTAATGAACATTAAAACCCATTCAAGATTGGGAGCCACAGAAATTCGGAAGTCAGAGAGCCTATATTCATATTCTGTTAGGGAAGCCTAGAATTTCCACCCACCCTACACATGTTCAGGTTGCACTATGTTTAAAGGAACATGTCACGGCATCAGGCAGGGCTGTTCAAGGGTGCAAGGGAGGCAATGCCAGAGTGGAGACACCCAAGTCCTGTCCTTGGTCTGTCTTCAAGATCCCTTGTCTTTCTGTGAAAACTGGAGCTTCATGCATCTTATTAACACCTGTTAAACTTCCTCTACAAATCTCTACAGGGTTTGCCAAAGTGGTCATATAATCAATTTGATGGTATTGACTATTTGACTGCTAATGGAATCAACCAACTCAATATCACCATCTGGTGATGTTCATGCATAGAGTCGTCTCTTATATTGTTGGAAGAGAGTGTTTGCTATGATAACTGCTTTCTCTTGGCAAAATTCTGTTAGCCTTTGCCCTGCTTCATTCTGTACTCCAAGGCCAAATTTGCCTGTTACTCCAGGTATCTCTTGACTTCCTACTATTGCATTCCAGTCCCCTATGATGTAAAAGACATCTTTTTTTGTTGTTGTTGTTAGTTCTAGAAGGTCTTGTAGGTCTTCATAGAACTGTTCAACTTCAGCTTCTTCAGCATGAGTGGTTTGGGCAGAGACATGGATTACCGTGTTATTGAATGGTTTGCTTTGGAAATGGACAGAGATCATTCTGTGATTTTGAAACTGCACCAAAGTACTGCATTTTGGATTCCTTTGTTGACTATGAAGGCTACTCCATTTTGTCTAAGGGTTCTTATCCACAGTAATAGATATAATGGTCATCTGAATTAAATTCTCCCATTCTGGTCCATTTTGGCTCAGTAATTCTTAAAGTGTTAAGGTTCACATTTGCCATCTCCTGTTTGACCATTTCCAATTTGTCTTGATTCATGGATCTAATATTCCAGGTTCCTATGCAATATTGTTCATTACAGTATCAGACTTTACCTTTCCCACAAGATACATTTAGAATTGGTCAACATTGAAATCATATTGAAAATATTATTTGCAGCAAAAGATGGAGAAGCTCTATACAGTCAGCAAAACCAAGACTGGGAGTTGACTGTGGCTCAGATAATGAACTCCTTATTATAAAATTCAGACTTAAAGAAAGTAGGGAAAACCACTAGACCATTCAGGTATGACCTAAATCAAATTCCTTATGATTATACAGTGGAAGTGACAAATAGATTCAAGGGATTATATCTCATAGACAGTGCCTTAAGAACTATGGATGGAGGTTCATAACACTGTATAGGAGGCTGTGATCGAAACCATCCTCAAGAAAAATAAATGAAAAAAGGCAAAATGGTTGTCTCAGGAGGCCTTTCAGTGAGCTGAAAAAATAAGAGAAGCTAAAGGCAAAGGAGAAAAGGAAATACAAATTCATCTGAATGCAGAGTTCCAAGGAATAGCAAGGAGAGATGGGAAAGCCTTCCTCAGTGATTAAAACAAAGAAATAGAGGTAAACAACAGAATGGGAAGGACTAGAGATCTCTTCAAGAAAATTAGGGATACCAAGGGAACATTTCATACAAAGATGGGCACAAAGAGGAACAGAAAAGTTATGGATCTAACACAAGCAGAAGATACTAAGAAGTGGCAACAATCCACAGAAGAACTATAAAAAAAGACCCTGTGACCCAGATAACCATGATAGTGTGATCACTCACCTAGAGCCAAACATCCTGCAGTGTGAAGTCAAGTGGGCTTTAGGAAGAATCACTATGAAAAGTTAGTGGAAGTGATGGAATTCCAGCTGAGCTATTTCAAATCCTAGAAGATGATGCTCTGAAATAGCTGCACTTGATACTCCAGCAAATTTGGATAATTCAGCAGTGGCCACAGGACTGGAAAAGGTCAGCATTCATTCCAGTCCCAAAGAAAGGCAATGCCAAAGAATGTTCAAACTAATGCACAATTGCACTCAGTTCACACACTAGCAAAGTAATGCTCGAAATTCTAAAAACCAGGCTTCAACAGAACGTGAACTGTGAACTTTCAGATCTTCAAGCTGGATTTAGAAAAGGCAGAGGAACCAGAGATAAATGCCATCATCCATTGGAGCATAGAAAAGGCAAGACAATTCCAGAAAAACTTCTATTCTAAACCTTTCACTGTGTGGATCACAATAAACTGTGAAATTTTTTTCAAGAGATGGGAATACCAGACCACATGACATGCCTCCTGAGAAATCTGTATGCAGGTCAAGATCAGATCAGATCAGATCAGTTGCTCAGTCGTGTCAGACTCTTTGGGACCCCATGAATCACAGCACACCAGGCCTCCCTGTCCATCACTAACTAACTCCCTGTCCATCACCAACTCCTGGAGTTCACACAGACTCACGTCCATCGAGTCAGTGATGCCATCCAGCCATCTCATCCTCTGTCGTCCCCTTCTCCTCCTGCCCCTAATCCCTCCCAGCATCAGAGTCTTTTCCAATGAGTCAACTCTTCGCATGAGGTGCCCAAAGTACTGGAGTTTCAGCTTTAGCATCATTCCTTCCAAAGAACACCCAGGATGATCTCCTTCAGAATGGATTGGTTGGATCTCCTTGCAGACCAAGGACTCTCAAGAGTCTTCTCCAACACCACAGTTCAAAAGCATCAATTCTTCAGTGCTCAAGCCTTCTTCACAGCCCAACTCTCACATCCATACATGACCACTGGAAAAACCATAGCCTTGACTAGATGGACCTTAGTTGGCAAAGTAATGTCTCTGCTTTTCAATATGCTGTCTAGGTTGGTCATAACTTTCCTTTCAAGGAGTAAGTGTCTTTTAATTTCATGGCTGCAGTCACCATCTGCAGTGATTTTAGAGCCTAGAAAAATAAAGTCTGACACTGTTTCCACTGTTTCCCCATCTATTTCCCATGAAGTGATGGGACTGGATGCCATGATCTTCGTTTTCTGAATGTTGAGCTTTAAGCCAGCTTTTTCACTCTCTACTTTCACTTTCATCAAGAGGCTTTTTAGTTCCTCTTCATTTTCTGCCATAAGGGTGGTGTCATCTGCATATCTGAGGTTATTGATATTTCTCCCTGCAATCTTGATTCCAGCTTGTGTGTCTTCCAGTCCAGCATTTCTCATGATGTACTCTGCATATAAGTTAAATAAGCAGGGTGGCAATATACAGCCTTGATGTACTCTTTTTCCTATTTGGAACCAGTCTGTTGTTCCATGTTCAGTTCTAACTGTTGCTTCCTGACCTGCATACAGATTTCTCAAGAGGCAGGTCAGGTGGTCTGGTATTCCCATCTCTTTCAGAAGTTTCCACAGTTTATTCTGATTCACACAATAATATGCACATTACATCATGCAAAATGCTAGGATGGATGAATCACAAGCTGGAATCAATATTCCTGGGAGAAATAGCAATAACCTCAGATACACAGAAGATACCACCCTTATGACATAAAGTGAAGAGGAACTAAAGAGTCTCTTGATGAAAGTGAAAGAGGAGAGTGAAAAAGCTGGCTTAAAATTCAACCTTCAAAAAATGAAGATCATGCCATCTGATCCTGTCACTTCATGGCAAATAGATGGGGAAACAATGAAAACAGTGACAGACTTTATTTTCTTGGGCTCCAAATCATTGCAAATGGTGACTGAAGCCATAAAATTAAAAAGAATGTGCTACATTGAAGAAAAGCTATGAGAAACCTAAATAGCATATTAAAAAGCAGAGACATTACTTTGCCAACAAAGTTCCATATAGTCAAAGTAATGTTTTTTCCCAGTAATCATGTAAGAGTTGGATCATAAAAAGGGTGAGCACCAAAAAATTGATACTTTTGAACTGTAGTGTTAGGATAGACTCTTGACAGTCCCTTGGCCTGCAAGAAGACCAAACTGATAAATCCTAAAGGAAATCAGTCCTGAATACTCATTGAAAGGACTGATGCTGAAGCTGAAGCTCCAATAATTTTGCCACCTGATGCAAAGAACTGACTCATTGGAAAAGACCCTGACGCTGGGGAAGATTGAAGACAGGAGGAGAAGGGGATGACAGAAGATGAGATGGTTGGATGGCATCACCGACTCAATAGACATGAGTTTGAGCAAGCTCTGAGAGATGGTGAAGGACAGGGAAGCCTGGGATGCTGCAGTCCATGGTTTCACAAAATCAGACGCGACTGAGCAACTGAACAATAACAAAAAAGCGGTCATGGGTAATCTGTCGGACAGGGTTTATGAAAAGTCCTTAGCTCATTATACCTGTCCACTGCCTATTCTAAATTTCAGACAACAATATAAACTTCCCATCACTTTCAGTTCAACAAAGGGAGATGCTCAGACATCTGATGAGCATTACAACCTCTTAAAAATCACATTTTTTAAGAAACAAGTTGCTGGAGAGAACCGATATCACAGTGTTATAAGTTTTAAAATGTATAGAAGATTGTAGGCATTATAGCCCCAAGATTACTCATTTCCTACAAACACATACTATGAACACATTTTATCTGTTCTAGCTTCAAAACAGGTGTTGAATCTGAGTACTTTTCACTTCCTCTAGCATCTTAGTATAGACCACCACTGTCCTTTGTCTGTACCACATCATTAGCCTTCCAAAGAGTTTCCCTACTTCCACTTCATCCTCGTGTCCTGTTCTCCACACCAAAGGGATGCTTTGAAATACTCGACTGTAAGTTAAACAGTAGTGTTTGTTTATTTGGTTTCAAAATAATGCAAAGTCCCTCAGGGCCAAAGCTTTTCCATCTGTTCACTGCTGTTTTCCTTTACCCTAAGCATCACTTGGTCCCTAGTGTCTCTGTCATGCATACCTGTTGTTGAATAGCCAAGGTGTTACCCATGTACACATATGACAGTACTTAGTGAAATCTAATTTAAATACTTTTGTGAAACAAATTAGTGTAAAGTTGGCAGGCTAACCGAAAGTGCTGCACTTCTTATAAGGAGCCAAGAGGTCTCATGAGTATATATATATATATATATATATATATATATATAT
>NW_011494888.1:363749-367486 GCF_000754665.1 Bison bison bison
ATTCCTTTTCCCTTAAATTTAAAGGATATTTAAAACTTGAATTGACTCAGATCAAAGAAGTTACCTAGGAACTATAATATTCTGTTTGGAATAAATCTTTATAAGCATGTAAAAAAGCAGAGGCAGTAATCTGGTCTTAGCTCTATGACCTGTACCAGAAAGGGAGATATTGGAGTTGCACATCTGTGATTGAAACAGCAATCAGAGGTCCCCTGGCCACCTCATCTTGGTGGTGGATTTGTGTCCTGAGAACAACGAGTTGTATAAGCAAAAGTGCTGTATACAGAAGGCACAGGGCAACAAGAGATGATTCATCCGTGATTAAGCTTCTGGGCTTCCCAGGTAGCTCAGTGGTAGAGAATCCACCTGCAATGCAGGAGACACAGAAGATGTGGGTTTGATCTCTGGGTCAGGAAGATCCCCTGAGTAGGAAATGACAACCTACTCCAATATTTTTGCATGTAAAATTCCATGGACAGAGGAGCCTGGCAGGCTACAGTCCATGGGGTCCCAAAGATTCTGACACAACTTAGGGACTGGGTGACACTGATGCTAAGTTGCCTGGGAAGGGAAAAGGAGGGGAAGGCTTGTCTTCAACAGTTGTTTCATCAGGAGAGGAAGTGGCTTTGTCTTCAAAGACCAGAAGTGGCAGCAGCAGCAAGCCTCTAGCTGTGTCACCCTGGACCACATTCCTACCAATGGCATATCAACCCTTTTCTAGTTGCAGTGAGGAAAATCATAAGTAGAAACCTACAGGCTAGGGAGTTCAGGATGGGGAACACATATACACCCATGGCTGATTCATGTAAATGTATGTCAAAAAAACCACAATATTGTAAATAATTAACCTCCAATTAAAATAAATACATTAGTTTTTAAAAAAGAAACCTTCAGGCTTGAAGAAAACCATGTGTGTCTTGTATAAATACCAATGTAAGTATCTGTGGATCTGACTGTTGTAATTACTCCACACCTAGGGAATCCCTAACTTAGAAGGAGAGATGGAAAGGAAGAGGAGAGATTTGATCAGATCCTAGCAGATGCAGGCAGCATTCCATATGCTGTGCTCTGGGATGCTGCCATGGGTGGATGTTTATTTCCCAACAGCAAAGTAAGATGCCCAAGATTCTAGATCACATTTCTTAAGGGCCATGCTTTTTAAAAATGTATTTATTCCTCACAAACCTCCAACATCTCAACATTGGGGGTAAATTTTATTTATAATAAGAAACACAATAATAAAAAATGAGACACTTATAAATACATGATTTAAGTTCTATCTTATCTCTTCAAAATGAAACTCTATTTTAAATAGGCCATGCAATTCAAGACTCAAGGCATACTTATATAGTCATTTATGAGGAGATGTTTTTAAGAAATAGGATCATTATTCTATCAGAAAGAGTTACAGAAGCATCAGTGTCATGAATTGACATATTTTTGTATGTTTGAAACTATATGAAACAGGCAGAATAGATCATACTACTGATGAAGCAGCTGCCTTAAAAAACATGCTTTCTGTTTTTTTTTTCAAATCTTTTCTTGTTGTTGCTTAGTCACTATGTCATGTCTGACTCTTTGAGACCTCATAGACTGTACCTGCCAGGCTCCTCTGTCCATGGGATTTCCCATGCAAGAATATTGGAGTGGACTGTCATTTTCTTTTCCAGTTGATCTTCCTGACTTAGGGATGAAACTTGTGTCTTCTACATTGGCAGACGGGTTCTTTACCACTGAGTCACTAGGGAAGCCCTTTGCCTATATGACTAAAGATCTATTTATCATAATTATTTTTACCAAATAAAACATGTCCATCTTTCAATAAAAAGTTACAACACACATTAAATGTAAAAAACACAGTCTGAAGAAGCCAAACAAATAGCAGAACCACAGGAAAGGCATGGCAAGAACACTGAAATTTTCAGAGCAAGAATTTTTTTATAAGTACTCTGATTAATATGCTAAAGGATTTTGAAAGCAAGAAGTAGACAACATGCAAGAACAGATGGACAATGTAAGCAAAGAGATCGAAAGTTTAAGAAAGAACAAAAAAGATGCTAGAAAACAAAAATGCTGTGATAGAAATGAAGAATCCTTTTGATGGGCTCATCAGCAAAGTGTACATTACTCAGGGAAGATCCTCTGAGCTGGAAACTTCCAAAACAAAGCAGCAGAGGTGACCAACTGAATAAAATACAGCAGAATAGCCAAGAACTGTGCAGTGACTGCAAAATTATGACATGTATAAAAGGAATGTCAGAGAGAGAAGAAAGACGAAAAGGAACAGAAGCAATATTTGAAGCCATAATGATTGATAATTTCCCCCAAATTAATGACACACCAAAACACATGTCCTGAACAGCCTGTGCTTGAATTGCACAGGCCCACTTACACACAGTTTTTTTTTTTTTTCCACAAAATATGTGCTACAAAACTACATAACACATAGTTGATTAAATCCAAGGAAGTGCAGCTGCTGATATGAAGGGCATACCAGAAAGATATACAGGTATTTTCGACAAAGGGAGTGTCACTTCTGAAATCTCTCTGTTCTTCAAAGATCAACTCCACACATATGCTTGCATATGCTTATCTATAAGTGAAATGAATTATAGCAATCTATAGGACAGAAAAGAAAAATTGGAAACTGCAGTTCTTGTTGTTATAAGATACTTACTATGAAGTGGTAGAGTCTTCTTGAAGAGCTTAAGCAAACATCTGAACCCCAGAAAGGTCTGGCAAGAATGTTGAAATTATCCGAGCAAGAATTCTTTGCAAGTGGTATTTTTTTTACTTTAATTTTTTAAACATTTATCATTTTATTATATTATTATTATTATTTACTTTACAATATTGTATTGGTTTTGCCATACATCAACATGAATCCGCCACAGGTGTACACGTGTTCCCCTTCCTAAACCTGAAGCCTGGTTTGGAGAATTTTGAGCATTATTTTACTAGCATGTGAGATGAGTGCAAATTTGCGGTAGTTTGAGCATTCTTTGGCATTGCCTTTCTTTGGGATTGGAATGAAAACTGACTTTTTCCAGTCCTGTGGCCACTGCTGAGTTTTCCAAATTTGCTGGCATATTGAGTGCAACACTTTCACTGCATCATCTTTCAGGATTTGAAACAGCTCAACTGGAATTCCATCACCTCCACTAGCTTTGTTCATAGTGATGCTTTCTAAGGCCCACTTAACTTCACATTCCAGAATGTCTGGCTCTAGGTGAGTGGTCACACCATCGTGATTATCTGGGTCGTGAAGATCCTTTTTGTACAGTTCTTCTGTGTATTCTTGCCACTTCTTGTTAATATCTTCTGCTTCTGTTAGGTCCATCCTGCATCAAACCTGGACTGGCGATTCATTTCTTATATGATAATATACATGTTTCAATGCCATTCTCCCAAATTATCCCACCCTCTTTGTCTCCCACAGAGTCCAAAAGTTTATTCTATACATCTGTGTCTCTTTTTCTCTCTCACATACAGGGTTATCGTTACCGTATTCTAAATTCCATTATATGCGTTGCTACTGCTGGTGCTAAGTCGCTTCAGTGTGTCCGACTCTTTGCGACCCCATAGACGACAGCCCACCAGGCTTCCCCATCCCTGGGATTCTCCAGGCAAGAACATTGTAGTGGGTTATTATATGCATTAGTATACTGTATCGGAGAAGGCAATGGCACCGCACTCCAGTACTCTTGCCTGGAAAATCCCATGGATGGAGGAGCCTG
>NW_011494888.1:368421-371554 GCF_000754665.1 Bison bison bison
GGGTCATAGAGGATCCTGCTGTAATTTATGTCAGAGAGTCTTTTGCCTATGTTCTCCTCTAGGAGTCTTATAGTTCTGGTCTTAAGTTTAGATGTTTAATCCATTTTGAGTTTATTTTTGTGTATGGTGTTAAAAAGTGTTCTAGTTTCATTCCTTTTACAAGTGGTTGACCGGTTTTCCCAGCACCACTTGTTAAAGAGATTGTCTTTAATCCATTGTATATTCTTGCCTCCTTTGTCATAGATAAGGTGTCCATAGGTGCGTGGATTTATTTCTGGGCTTTCTATTTCATTCCATTGATCTATATGTTTGTCTTTGTGCTACTACCATACTGTCTTGATGACTGGCTTTGCAGTAGAGCCTGAAGTCAGGCAGGTTGATTCCTCCCGTTCCATTCTTCTTTCTCAAGACTGCTTTGGCTATTCGAGTTTTTTTTTTTTTTTTTTTTTTTTATCATAAATGGATGTTGAATTTTGTCAAAGGCTTTCTCTGCATCTATTGAGATAATCATATGGCTTTTATTTTTCAATTTGTTAATGTGGTGTATTACATTGATTGATTTGCAGATGTTGAAGAATCCTTGCATCCCTGGAATAAAGCCCACTTGGTCGTGCTGTATGATCTTTTTAATGTGTTGTTGGATTCTGATTGCTAGAATTTTGTTAAGGACTTTTGCATCTATGTTCATCAGTGATATTGGCCTGTAGTTTTGTGTGTTTTTTTTGGTGGTATCTTTATCCGTTTTTTTTTATTAGAGTGATGATGGCCTCATAGAATGAGTTTGGAAATTTACTTTGCTCTGTAACTTTCTGGAAGAGTTTGAATAGGATAGGTGTTAGCTCTTCTCTAAATTTTTGGTAGAATTCAGCTGTGAAACTGTCTGGTCCTGGACTTTTGCTTGTTGTAAGATTTCTGATTACAGTTTCAATTTCTGTGCTTGTGATGTGTCTGTTAAGATTTTCTATTTCTTCCTGGTTCAGTTTTGGAAAGTTGTACTTTTCTAAGAATTTGTCCATTTCTTCCACGTTGTCCATTTTATTGGCATATAATTGCAATTGTAGTCTCTTACGATCCTTTGTGTTTCTATACTGTCTGTTGTGATCTCTCCATTTTCATTTCTAATTTTATTGATTTGATTTTTCTCCCTTTGTTTCTTGATAAGTCTGGCTAATGGTTTGTCAATTTTATTTATCCTTTCAAAGAACCAGCTTTTGGCTTTGCTGATTTTTGCTATGGTCTCTTTTGTTTCTTTTGCATTAATTTCTGCCCTAATTTTACAGATTTTTTCCCTCCTACTAACCCTGGGGTTCTTCATTTCTTCCTTTTCTAGTTGCTTTAGGTGTAGAGTTAGGTTATTTATTTGACTTTTTTCTTGTTTCTTGAGGTATGCCTGTATTGCTATAAACTTTCCCCTTAGGACTGCTGTTACAGTGTCCCACAGGTTTTGGGTTGTTGTGTTTTCATTTTCATTCATTTCTATGCATATTTTGATTTCTTTTTTGATTTCTTCTGTGATTTGTTGGTTATTCAGAAGCGTGTTGTTCAGCCTCCATATGTGGGAATTTTTAGTAGTTTTTCTCCTGTAATTGAGATGTAATCTTACTGCATTGTGGTCAGAAAAGATGCTTGGAATGATTTCTATTTTTTAAAATTTACCAAGGCTAGATTTATGGCCCAGGATGTGATCTATCCTGGAGAAGGTTCTGTGTGCACTTGAGAAAAAGGTGAAATTCATGGTTTTGGGGTGAAATATCCCATAGATATCAATTAGGTCTAACTGGTCTTTTGTATCATTTAAAGTTTGTGTTTCCTTGTTAATTTTCTGTTTAGTTGATCTATCCATAGGTGTGAATGGGGTATTAAAGTCTCCCACTATTATTGTGTTATTGTTAATTTCCCCTTTCATACTTGTTAGCATTTATCTTAACATATTGTGGTGCTCCTTTGTTGGGTGAATATATATTTATAATTGTTATATCTTCTTCTTGGATTGATCCTTTGATCATTATTTAGTGTCCTTTTTTGTCTCTTTTCATAGCCTTTGTTTTAAAGTCTATTTTATCTGATATGAGTATTGCTGTTCCTGTTTTTGTTTTGTTTTTTGTGTTTTTTTGGTCTTTATTTGCATGGAATATCTTTTCCCAGCCCTTCACTTTCAGTCTGTATGTGTTCCCTGTTTTGAGGTGGGTCTCTTGTAGACAACATATATAGGGGTCTTGTTTTTGTATCGATTCAACCAGTCTTTGTCTTTTGGTTCGGGCATTCAACCCATTTACGTTTAAGGTAATTATTGATAAGTATGATCCCTTTGCCATTTACTTTATCGTTTTGGGCTTGAGTTTATACACCATTTTTGTGCTTCCTGTCTAGAGAATATCCTTTAGCATTTGTTGGAGAGCTGGTTTGGTGGTGCTGTATTCTCTCAGCTTTTGCCTGTCTGTAAAACTTTTGATTTCTCCTTCATATTTGAATGAGATCCTTGCTGGGAATAGTAATCTGAGCTGTAGGTTATTTTCTTTCATCACTTTAAGTATGTCCTGCCAGTCCCTCCTGGCCTGAAGAGTTTCTATTGAAAGATCAGCTGTTATCCTTGTGGGAATCCCCTAGTGTGTTATTTGTTGTTTTTCCCTTGCTGCTTTTAATATTTGTTCTTTGTGTTTGATCTTCATTAATTTGATTAATATGTGTTTTGGGGTGTTTCACCTTGGGTTTATCCTGTTTGGAACTCTCTGGGTTTCTTAGACTTGGGTGATTATTTCTTTCCCCATTTTAGGGAAGTTTTCAACTATTATCTCCTCAAGTATTTTCTCATGGTCTTTCTTTTTGTCTTCTTCTTCTGGGACCCCTATGATTTGAATGTTGTAGCATTTAATATTGTCCTGAAGGTCTCTGAGATTGTCCTTATTTCTTTTAATTCATTTTTATTCTCTGATTGATTTATTTCTACCATTCTATCTTCTAATTCACCAATCCTATCTTCTGCCTCCATTATTCTACTATTTGTTGCATCCACAGTGTTTTTTATTCTCATTTGTTACTATTATTCATTATATATTGACTCTTTTTTTATTTCTTCTAGGTCCTTGTTAATCCTTTCTTGCATCTTCTCAATCCTTGTCTCTAGGCTATTTTA
>NW_011494888.1:371654-372314 GCF_000754665.1 Bison bison bison
GTTCTATTTCCAGTTTTTTAAGGAATCTCCACACTGTTCTCCATAGTGACTGTACTAGTTTGCATTCCCACCAACAGTGTAAGAGGGTTCCCTTTTCTCCACACCCTCTCCAGCATTTATTGTTTGTAGACTTTTGGATGACAGCCATTTTGACTGGAGTGAAATAGTACCTCATAGCGGTTTTGATTTGCATTTCTCTGATAATGAGTGATGTTGAGCATCTTTTCATGTGTTTGTTAGCCATCTGTATGTCTTCTTTGGAGAAATGTCTATTTAGTTCTTTGGCCCATTTTTTGATTGGGTCATTTATTTTTCTGGAATTGAGCTTCAGGAGTTGCTTGTGTATTTTCGAGATTAGTTGTTTGTCAGGTGCTTCATTTGCTATTATTTTCTCCCATTTTGAAGGCTGTCTTTTCCCCTTGCTTATAGTTTTCTTTGTTGTACAGAAGCTTTTAATTTTATAGGTCCCTTGTTTATTTTTGCTTTTATTTCCAATATTCTGGGAGGCGGGTCATAGAGGATCCTGCTGTAATTTATGTCAGAGAGTCTTTTGCCTATGTTCTCCTCTAGGAGTCTTATAGTTCTGGTCTTAAGTTTAGATGTTTAATCCATTTTGAGTTTATTTTTGTGTATGGTGTTAAAAAGTGTTCTAGTTTCATT
>NW_011494888.1:372414-372989 GCF_000754665.1 Bison bison bison
TCGAGTTTTTTTTTTTTTTTTTGTATTTCCATACAAATTGTGAAATTATTTGTTCTAACTCTGTGAAAAGTACCATTGGTAGCTTGGTAGGGATTGCATTGGATCTATAGATTGCTTTGGGTAGTGTACTCATTTTCACTATGTTGATTCTTCCGATCCATGAACATGGTATATTTCTCTATCTATTAGTGTTCTCTTTGATTTCTTTCACCAGTGTTTTATAATTTTCTATATATAGGTCTTTAGTTTCTTTAAGTAGATATATTCCTAATATTTCATTCTTTTCATTGCAATGGTGAATGGAATTGTTTCCTTAATTTCTCTTTCTATTTTTTTATTATTAGTGTATAGGAATGCAAGGGATTTTTGTGTGTTGATTTTATATCCTGCAACTTTACTGTATTCATTGATTAGCTCTAGTAATTTTCTGCTGGAATCTTTAGGGTTTTCTATGTAGAGCATCATGTCATCTGCAAACAGTGAGAGTTTTACTTCTTCTTTTCCAATTTGGATTCCTTTTATTTCTTTTTCTTCTCTGATTGCTGTGGCCAAAACTTCCAAAACTATGTTGAATA
>NW_011494888.1:373180-373539 GCF_000754665.1 Bison bison bison
GAACATGAAAACATTAATTTAAAAAAGACATATATACACCACACACAAAGTTCACTGCATCCTTATTTAAATAACCAAGATACTGAAGCAATATAAGTCCTCATCAAGACATGGATAAAGAAGATGTGGTATACACAATGGAATAACTCTCAGCAATAAAAGTAATGAAATCTTGTCATTTGTGACAACATGCATGGACTTAGAGGGTATTATGTTAAAGTGAAATAAGTCAGACAGAGAAGAAAGACAAATACTGTATGATTTCATTTATATGTGGAACCTAAAAAAAAAAAAACAAATGAACAAATATGACAAAACAGAAACATAGTTATAAATACAGAGAACAAACAGGTGATTGC
>NW_011494888.1:373639-374463 GCF_000754665.1 Bison bison bison
CTTCCTCTTTTGTTTGGTTTGGTGGACATTTATCCTGTTCCTCTACCTGCTGGGTATTCCTATGTCTCTTCATCTTGTTTATATTGCTGTGTTTGGGGTGGCCTTTCTGTATTCTGGAAGATTGTGGAGTTCTCTTTATTGTGGAATTTCCTCACTGTGGGTGGGGTTGTATGGGTGGCTTGTCAAGGTTTCTGGGTTAGGGAAACATGTGTTGGTGTTCTGGTGGGTGGAGCTGGATTTCTTCTCTCTGGAGTGCAATGAAGTGTCCAGTAATGAGTTATGAGATGCCAATGAGTTTGGAGTAACTTTGGGCGGCTTGTATATTGAAGCTCATGGCTGTGTTCCTGTGTTACTGGAGAATTTGCATGGTATGTCTTGCTCTGGAACTTGTTGACCCTTGGGTGGTGCTTGGTTTCAGTGTAGGTATGGAGGTGTTTGATGAGCTTCTGTTGATTAATTTTCCCTGGAGTCAGGAGGTCTTTAGTGTTTTCAGGATTTGGACTTAAGCCTCCTGCTTCTGGTTTTCAGTCTTATTTTTACGGTAGTCTCAAGACTTCTCCTTCTATACAGCACCGTTGACAAAACATCTAGGTTAAAGATGAAAAGTTTCTCCACAGTGAGGGACACCCAGAGAGGGTCACAGAGTTACATGGAGAACAGAAGAGGGAGGAGGGAGTTAGAGGTGACCTGAACTCTAAGGTGGAATCAAAAGTGGAGAGAGCAAGCTAGCCAGTAATCACTTGCTTATGTGCACTCCACAGTCTGGACTGCTCAGAGATGTTCATGGGATTATACAGAGAAGAGAAGAGGGAGGAAGGAGACAG
>NW_011494888.1:374563-374965 GCF_000754665.1 Bison bison bison
ACAGCCTTGATGTACTCCTTTTCCTATTTGGAACCAGTCTGTTGTTCCATGTCCAGTTCTATCTGTTGCCTCCTGACCTGCATATTGGTTTCTCAGTTTTCATTCCAATCCCAAATAAATGCAATGCCAAAGAATGCTCAAAACAGTCTATAGTGGTATATAATTTGGACTCAGATTAATTGTAGGTATATATTTCAAAATCAAAAAAGAAACCACTAAGAAACAAAAACACAAAGGAATAGTAACTGATATATTAAGAAAGGAGAGAAAATGGCATCATACAAAATATTCAGTTAAAAGCACAAAATGCAGAGGAAGAGTGGAAGTCAACAATAGAAGCAAAGAAATTCCACACTATCCAGCAATTCAACTTCCATGTATTTTTCTAAGGAACATGAAAAC
>NW_011494888.1:375065-377417 GCF_000754665.1 Bison bison bison
GAAAACATTAATTTAAAAAAGACATATATATACCACACACAAAGTTCACTGCATCCTTATTTAAATAACCAAGATACTGAAGCAATATAAGTCCTCATCAAGACATGGATAAAGAAGATGTGGTATACACAATGGAATAACTCTCAGCAATAAAAGTAATGAAATCTTGTCATTTGTGACAACATGCATGGACTTAGAGGGTATTATGTTAAAGTGAAATAAGTCAGACAGAGAAGAAAGACAAATACTGTATGATTTCATTTATATGTGGAATCTAAAACAAAAACAAATGAACAAATATGACAAAACAGAAACATAGTTATAAATACAGAGAACAAACAGGTGATTGCCAGAAGGGAGGAGCTGGGTGGAATGAGTGAAATAAGTGATGACAGCTAAGAGACAAACATTTCCAGTTACAAAATAAGTAAATTACAGGGATGAAATATACATCTTAGGGAATATAGCCAGTAATTATGTAATATCTTTGTACAGATACAGATGGTAACTCAACTTAACATGGTGATAATTTGTAATGTACAGAAATAGTAAATCACTTCGTTGTATAACAGGAACTAACACAGTGGTATAGGTCACTTATGCTTCAAACAAACCAATGAAGTCATAGAAAAAGATCAGATTTGTGGCTGGTTACCAAGGGTGGGGGAGGGAGGATTAGATGAAAGTTGTCAAAAGGTACTCACTTCCAGTTATGATATAAATATGTTCTATGGATTCAACACAAGTCATACACTGTTATATGTTATATGTATGTATGTACAAATATTAAAGCTGTCAACAGTAAATTCTAAGAGTTCTCATCACAAGGAAAAATATTTTTTCTTTTGCTTTGTATCTTTATAGGATGGTTGGATGTTCACTAAACTTACTGTGACCATCACTTCATGATGTAAATCAAGTCATTATGTTATATATCTTAAAACGTATACAACCCTGTATGCCAATTGTGTCTCAATCAAATTGGAAGAAAAAAAAATGTAGAGCAGAAGTCAGTGAAATTGAACACAGAAACACAATCATCAGGATGTCCTGCACTAGGAATAGTGGGTCATCAGTAGTCCATCCAGACCATGGGATAGTATTTGATGCCTACAAGAAATGAGCTACTAAGTTATGAAAAGATATAAAGGAAATTTAAATGCATGTTATTAAGTGAAAGAAGTGAATCTGAAGAGGATCTGTACTGTGTGATTCCAGCTACACTACTTCTGAAAAAAGCAAAACTATGGAGACAGTAAGAAAATCAGTGGTTTCCAGGAGTTGAGGGTCAGCAGAAATGAATCAGAGCACAGATGATTTTTATGGCATTACATTATCAGGCAGATATTTTATGATACCATAATAGTGGATAGATGCATTATAAACCTATCCAAAAACAAATATATTATAACACCAAGAGTGAACACCTATCATAAATTATGAACTTTATACATTTGTAAGTATGTGAAAGTGTCAGTCCCTCAGTCGTGTCTGACTCTTTGTGATCCTATGGACTGTAGCCCTCAACGTTCCACTGTCCATGGACTTCTCCAGACAAGAATACTGGAGTGGGTTGCCATATGTAGAACTCTGATTTGGAATGTTGATATATTGGGAGGTTGTTCAAAAGGGGAGGGGAATACAAGGTATTTATGGAAACTGTACTTTCCAGTCAATTTTGCTGTAAATTGAAATCTGCTCTAAAATATAGTTTATTAATTTAAAAATAAACATAAGAGTGGGATAATATCATTATTCCATTAAGTTGTTATTTTAATGATTATATAAAATAACCTATGTAATGTCCACAGTGCAATGTTTAGCACCTAATAATCTCTGGAAAGATTATTATGGAAGAAAAGCTGTGACAAACCCACACATCATATTAAAAGTCAGAGACATCACTTTGCCAACAAAGGTCCATATAGTCAAAGCAATAGTTCTTCCAGTGTCGTGTCTGGATGTGAGAGTCGGACAATAAAGAAGGATGAACACCAAAGAATTGATGCTTTTGAACTGTGGTGCTGGAGAAGACTGTTCAGAGTCCCTTGGACATCAAGGAGATCAAACCAGTAAATCCTAAAGAAAGTCAACCCTGAATATTCATTGGAAGATGTTAAATCTGAATCTCCAATACTTTGATCACCTGAAGCAAGGAGCCAAATCATTGGAAAAGACTCTGATGCTGGGTAAGATTGAGGGCAGGAGAAGAAGGGGGCTACAGAGGATGAGATGGTTGGATGGCATCATCTCAATGGACATAAGTCAGAGCAAACCCCGGGATATAGTGAAGGTCAAGCAAAGTCTTGTGTGCTGCAGTCCATAGGGTGGCAAAGAGTCAGACACGACTGA
>NW_011494888.1:377517-378241 GCF_000754665.1 Bison bison bison
GAAAAATTGAAAGCATTTCCTCTAAAATCCGGAACAAGACAAGGGTGCCCACTTTCACCATTACTATTCAACATAGTTTTGGAAGCTTTGGCCACAGCAATCAGAGCAGAAAAAGAAATAAAAGGAATCCAAATTGGAAAAGAAGAAGTAAAACTCTCACTATTTGCAGATGACATGATCCTCTACATAGAAAACCCCTAAAGAATCCACCAGAAAATTACTAGAAATAATCAATGACTACAGTAAAGTTGCAGGATATAAAATCAACACACAGAAATCCCTTGCATTCCTATACACTAATAATGAGAAAATAGAAAGAGAAATTAAGGAAACAATTCCATTCACCATTGCAACGGAAAGAATAAAATACTTAGGAATATATCTACCTAAAGAAACTAAAGACCTATATATAGAAAACTATAAAACACTGGTGAAAGAAATCAAAGAGGACACTAATAGATGGAGAAATATACCATGTTCATGGATTGGAAGAATCAATATAGTGAAAATGAGTATACTACCCAAAGCAATTTATAGATTCAACGCAATCCCTATCAAGCTTCCAACAGTATTCTTCACAGAGCTAGAACAAATAATTTCACAATTTGTATGGAAATACAAAAAACCTCGAATAGCCAAAGCGATCTTGAGAAAGAAGAATGGAACTGGAGGAATCAACCTACCTGACTTCAGGCTCTACTACAAAGCCACAGTTATCAAGACA
>NW_011494888.1:378921-381124 GCF_000754665.1 Bison bison bison
AGCAAAGTCTTGTGTGCTGCAGTCCATAGGGTGGCAAAGAGTCAGACACGACTGAGGGACTGAACAACAATGAATCTTTGAAACATGTGAGCTATTTAGGATAAATGTGCTTTTTTCCTCTTTGTGAAATATTTGGGGATATTTAGATAGTGAGCATGCTGTCTAAATAAATACACAACCTTAAAACAAAGAATAAAAAATCTTAAGTTGGTTATTTTCATTCAAAATATTGAATTTATCCTAAATCATTAAATACATTAGGGAAAATTTAATTTAATGAATAGTCCCAAACTTATTTATTTAAGTCATAAAACAGAATTCCTTGGCTTTATGCCATTGCTTTTCATGTCTTTCTTTTTTTTTTTTTAATCAGACAACCTTTTTTAAAATCCATATCCCTGAAACTACCATAATATTGTTAATTGGCTATAACTCAATACAAAATAAAAAGTTTAAAATTTGAAAATAGAAATTCTGATGAAAGAAAAAAATAACAGATAGGCCAAAGCACAGAATTTATGTTCTCATTTTTATCACTAATTAATTGATTATCATTATTAAATAATTTTATTTAAAAATTAAAAAAAGATCAAAACTCCCAAAAAGTTCAATTTTAACAAGATAATTTTTTTTGTTAAGATTGTTGTTTAGTTGCTAAGTTGTGTCTGACTCTTTAAAAAAATTTTTTTTAATTGAAGGATAATTGCTTTATAGAATTTTGTTATGTTCTGTCAAACATCAACATGAATCAGAGGCTTATACATATATATATATAATTTCATTTTATTTATTTTGTTTTGGGCTGTTTTGGGTCTTGGTTGCTGTGCAGGCTTTTTCTCAAGTTGTGGAGAGTGGAGGCTACTCTCTAGGTGTGGCACTTGGGCTTCTCACTATGGTGGCTTCCTTTGTTGCACAGCATGGGCTCTAGGGCTAGCAGGCTTCAGTAGCTGCAGCACGAGGGCTCAGTAGTTGCGGCTCCTGGGTCCCTAGAGCACAGGCTCAATAAATGTGGCACATGGGCTTAGTTGCTCAGAGGCATGTGGGATCTTCCCAGACCAGGGATTGAACCCATATCTCCTGCATTGGCAGGCAGGTTCTTTACCACTGAGCCACCATTCCTCCAGGTTTCTCAGGGACCCTATGAATAACAACTACTTACATTTGTATAGTACCTCATAGTCTACAAAGGAATTTATGTCTGTTTGACTCAGGACAACCTTAAGAGCTAAGTGAAGATGGTATTAAGATTCGCCCATCTTATGGATGATGTGTATTAGTTTGCTTGGACAGCTGAAGCAAAGACTACCCACTCCAGTATCCTGGCCTTGAGAATTCCATGGACTGTATAGCCCATGGGGTCGCAAAGAGTAGGAGACGACTGAGCGACTTTCACTTTCACTTTACAATATTGGTTTGATTTCTGCCGTACATCAGCATGAATTAGCCACTTAAACTTATAAAGATTTCAATCCATGTGAAAGCAAAGATGTAATTTTGGAATATTCTATAAATAAACAAACAAAATAACTCCCCCCCCCCAAAAAAAAGAAATACCCAAAATAAAACCAACTAGTGAATCACGAAAGTAAAACAAACAAACAAACAAAAAAAATCCATACCCCAAACTCTTTCTTCCTTCTTTTTGTATCACTGGAAATGTACCTAGTTCATTAATCAGGGTTAGTTCTGAAGAGAAGGACATGATATAGTGTGGGCAGACTGTGGCTGGGATTAATAGGTTATTGCACAGAAGGGTAATGCAAAACAGAACAATTCAAGTGCCATTCTCTTTGCATCTGCTGAAAAGGGCTATAACTTTATAATAGGGTTCAGTTGAATTCAGTTGGTCAGTCATGTCTGACTCTATGCGACCCCATGGACTGCAGCACGCCAGGCCTCCCTGTCCATCACTAACTCCTGGAGCTTCATCAAACTCATGTCCATCAAGTTGGTGATGCCATCCAACCATCTCAACCTCTGTCGTCCCCTCTCCCCCCATCCTCAATCTTTTCAAATGATTCAGTACTTCACATCACATGGCCAAAGTGTTGGACTTTCAGCTTCGACATCAGTCCTTCGAATGAACACCTAGAACTGATTTCCTTTAGGATTGACTGGTTTGATCTCCTTGCAGTCCAAGGGACTCTCAACACTCTTCTCCAATACCATAGTTCAAAAGCATCAATTCTTCTGCACTCAGCTT
>NW_011494888.1:381224-383365 GCF_000754665.1 Bison bison bison
CTCCAATACCATAGTTCAAAAGCATCAATTCTTCTGCACTCAGCTTTCTTTATAGTCCAACTCTCACATCCATACATGACTGCTGGAAAAACCATAGCTTTGACTAGATGGACCTTTGTTGGCAAAGTAATGACTCTGCTTTTTAATATGCTGTCTAGGTTGGTCATAACTTTTATTCCAAGGAATAAGCACATCTTTTAATTTCAAGGCTGCAATCACTATCTGCAGTGATTTTGGAGCCCCTAAAAATGGTCTGTGCAGCTTCCACTGTTTCCCCATCTATTTGCCTTGAAGTGATGGGACCAGATGCCATGATCTTAATTTTCTGAATGTTTCACATTAAGCTAACTTTTTCACTGTCCTCTTTCACTTTCATCAAGATGCTCTTTAGTTCCTCACTTTCTGCCATAAGGATGGTGCCATCTGCATATCTGAGCTTATTGATAATTCTCCCAGCAATCTTGATTCCAGCTTGTGCTTGATCCAGCCTAGCATTTCTCATGATGTACTCTGCATATATCTTAAATAAACATGGTGACAATATACAGCCTTGACATACTGCTTTTCCTATTTGGAATCAGTCACCAAATGTACAGTTTTTCCATGTACAGGTGTTTTTCTATGTATAGTTCTAACTGTTGCTTCCTGACATACATACAGATTTCTCAAGTGGCAGGTCAGGTGGTCTGATATTCCCTTCTCTTTCAGAATTTTCCACAGTTTACTGTGATCCACACAGTCAAAGGCTTTGGCATAGTCAATAAAGCAGAAATAGATGTTTTTTTCTGGAACTCTCTTGCTTTTTTGATGACCCAGCGGGTGTTGTAAATGTGGTCTCTGGTTCCTCTGCCTTTTCTAAAACCAGCTTGAACATCTGAAAGTTCACGGTTTGGATATTGTTGAAGCCTGGCTTGGAGAAATTTGAGCATTACTTTACTAGCATGTGAGATGAGTGCACTTGTGCAGTAGTTTGAGCATTCTTTGGCATTGCCTTTTTTGGGGATTGGAATGAAAACTGACTTTTTCCAGTACTGTGACCACTGCTGAGTTTTCCAGATTTGCTAGCATATTGAGTGCAGGACTTTAACAGCATCATCTTTTATGATTTGAAATAGCTCAACTGGAATTCCATCATCTCCACTAGCTTTTTTCGTAGTGATGCTTCCTAAGGCCCACTTGACTTCCCATTGCAGGATGTCTGGCTCCAGGTAAGTGATCACACCATCGTGATTGTCTGGTTCATGAGATCTTTTTTGTACAGTTCTGTGTATTCTTGCCAACTCTTCTTAATATCTTCTGCTTCTGTTAAGTCCATACCATTTCTGTCCTTTATTGTGCCCAACTTTGCAAGAAAATTTCCCTCAGTATCTCTAATTTTCTTGAAGAGATCTCTACTGCTGCTGCTAAGTCACTTTAGTTGTGTCCGACTCTGTGCAACCCCATAGACAGAAGCCCACCAGGCTCCTCTGTCCCTGGGATTCTCCAGGCAAGAATACTGGAGTGGGTTGCCATTTCCTTCTCCAATGCATGAAAGTGAAAAGTGAAAGTGAAGTTGCTCAGTCATGCCCGACTCAGCCTACCAGGCTTGTCCTTCCATGGGATTTTTCAGGCAAGAGTACTGGAGTGGGGTGCCTAGTCTTTCCATTCTATTGTTTTCCTCTATTTCTTTTCATTGGTCACTGAGGAAGACTGTCTTATCTCCCCTTGCTATTCTTTGGAACTCTGGATTCAAATGAGTATATCTTTTCTTTTCTCTTTTGCTTTTTGTTTCTCTTCTTTTCACAGCTGTATGAAAGGCTCCTCAGACAGTCATTTTGCTGTTTTGCATTTATTTTCCTTGGGGGTGGTCTTGATCCCTGTCTCCTGTACAGTGTCATGAACCTCCATCCATAGTTCATCAAGCACTCTGTCTATCAGATCTAGTCCCTTAAATCTATTTTTCACTTCTACTGTATAATCATAAGGGATTTGATTTAGGTCATACCTGAATTGACTACTGGTTTTCTCTACTTTCTTCAATTTATGTCTGAATTTGGCAATAAGGAGTTCGTGATCTGAGCCACAGTCAGCTTCCGGTCTTGTTTTTGCTGACTGTATAGAGTTTCTCCATCTTTGGTTGCAAAGATTATAATCAATCTGAT
>NW_011494888.1:384429-384535 GCF_000754665.1 Bison bison bison
GCTTTGACTAGATGGACCTTTGTTGGCAAAGTAATGACTCTGCTTTTTAATATGCTGTCTAGGTTGGTCATAACTTTTATTCCAAGGAATAAGCACATCTTTTAAT
>NW_011494888.1:384769-393547 GCF_000754665.1 Bison bison bison
TCCTTCAGAATGGACTGGTTGGATTTCCTTGCAGTCCAAGGGACTCTCAAGAGTCTTCCCCAACACCACAGTTCAAAAGCATCAATTCTTTGGCACTCATCTCTCTTCACAGTCCAACTCTCCCATCCATACATGACCACTGGAAAAACCATAGGACTGCAGCCTTGTCTAACTCAGCGAAACTAAGCCATGCCCTGTGGGGCCACCCAAGATGGGCGGGTCATGGTGGAGAGGTATGACAGAATGTGGTCCACTGGAGAAGCGAATGGCAAACCACTTCCATATTCTTGCCTTGAGAACCCCATGAACAGTATGAAAAAAAAAATATTAGCAGCTAAAAATATTTTTTTCCTTAAGATATAGAAGATTGAATCAAATTCAAATTATATTTCAAAGGCTTAGTAAATATGAAGTGGTAGGAAATCTGCTTAAATAAATTCTAAGTCTTCTTAAATTTTCAAAATAAATATTGAAGAAATTGGAATAAATAAAAATGAATCTCTTCTGCTGAGAAAATATCATGAAAGCAGCAATTTTAAGGCTTTGAATATACCTTTCTTATGGTAGTTCAAATGTGAGAAAAACTGGAGACATTTTACAAAACATGTTTTGTTGAAAACAAGTTTAGTTTTTAATAGACATTGCTTCAAACTCAAACTCAAATTAATCTGTGTTGTTTCTAGCTTAAATATAGTCTTAAAAATAATTGCAAACCATCAGAATAATGGATGGTTTGTAAATAAAATAATTATAAGCCATAAAATAATAAGAAGAAACAATCAAAATTAAGGAAAAAATAGTAAATAAATTTATATTTGTTTGTTTTATTATTCTTTATCTCTAGAGAATCTTATGTTATAACATTACTGAACATACAGAATCCATTGACTAAGTTATAAATATTGTTTAAGTTGTCCTCATTAAATGATTAGCATATCATGAATTCTCATTGATGACATATGAGTCTTAGTAGTGGATCTTATATTCTACTTTAGAACTCTCTATCCAACTCAAGTACTTAAGGTTTATCTCCATAACATGCAAATGATGCTTTGAAATGTAGTTGAGGTCAAGAAAGAAAAAACAACAAGAAATTTTTATTCTTAAATAGATCATAAAGTAAAATGTTTGCTAGAGTGAAATATCATAAAGTCTAAAAGTCCCCCATGTCTTACAAAGAAAATATATCCTATTAAGTACTAAAATTCCAAGTGTTTCATGGTTTATTTTAATTTGCACAGTTACAATCATCTATAAACCCAGCTTTTCAGTCTTCCATGAAGTTTTATAGTGCAAATTTCAAGAAATATCTAAAAATATTTAACAGCTTCTGTTATATCTTCTGTGAAATATTCCCTAATTGCAAATTAGGTAGTTAGTGGTTTGAAAGAGTTAATGTGCCTCTAAAACCCTTCTTATTATCTGGGAATAATTGTAGGCATTGGGTTCATTAGGCAACAATTTGATCCTCATCTACTTATACAGAGAATTCACATTTATGTTTTCTCTCTTTTTATTCAACATTTCTTTTATTTCCTCTTCATCCTTTTTAAACTGACTAGAATCAGTTCAGCCTACATTTTAGTATAGAATTCTCTTTTAGCATTAGTGCTTCATGTATGCATGTGGTTTTCACCAAAGCCTTTTTGAAAATCTTTCTTGAACGACATACTTTCAATTAATATGTTTTGCTCCTTATCAGTGTTTTCACCGAATTGTTAAGGCAAATAAATTGTATCTATAGCAATATACTCAGATATGCAGGTGTCAGCACCCTAACTGCAGAAATTGAAGAGGAACTAAAGAGCCTCTTGATGAAGGTGAAAGAGGAGAGTGAAAAAGCTTGCTTAAAACTCAACATTCAAGAATCGAAGATCATGGCATCCAGTTCCATCGCTTCATGGCAAATAGATGGGGAAACAGTGGAAACATTGACAGACTTTATTTTCTTGGGCTCCAAAATCACTGCAGATGGTGACTGCAGCCATGAAATTTAAAGATGCTTGCTCCTTGGAAGAAAAGTTAAGACAAACCTAGACAGCATATTCAAAAGCAGAGACATCACTTGTCAACAAAGGTCTGTAGAGTCAAGGCTATGGTTTTTCTAGTACTCATGTACAGATGTGAGAGTTGGACCATAAAGAAGGGTGAGCACCAAAGAACTGATGCTTTCAAACTGTGGTGCTGGAAAATACTCTTGAGAGTCCCTTGGACAGCAAGGAGAAACAAATCAGTCAATTCTAAAGGAAATCAACCCTGAATATTCACTGGAAGGATTGATGCTGAATCTGAAGCCCCGATAGTTTGGCCACCTGATGTGAAGTGCCAACTCATTGGAAAAGACCTTGATGCTGGGAAAGATTGAGGGCAGGAGAGGGGGGCAACAGAGGATGAGACAGTTGGATGGTATTATCAACTCAATGGACATGAGTTTGAGCAAACTCCAAGAGATAGTGAAGGACAGGGAAGCCTGGTGTGCTGCAGTCCATGGGGTCTCAAAGAGTTGTACATGACTGAACAACAAAACAATGCCTTATTTTTCTAATCTCTCTTTTCTCTCCAGAAAATATGTCAATGATATTTTTATAAAATCATAATCATAAAATTTAGAATAAAAGTGGTAGAAAAGTCTAAATATAAACATAAATGTACAAAGGTGATTTGTAAATGGCCCAATATTAGGTACATCCTACACTTCACAGAGTTAAATATGCCTTTTATAAAATACTGTGAAGTGCTATTTATTTAGATTATATTCTGGTTTAAGGGATGCACCAAAACAGGACTAATTTCTGATTTTTAATACTTTTACACATTGTGTATTGTTTGTAAATAACTGTATATGAAGCAAATAAAGTTGAGGAGGACTGAGACACACATATGTATATAAATATACTTAGCATACAAATTATTTCAGACAATATTATGACTGACCACACTGAATTTGCCTCATAGCCTTTCAATCAGCTTTACCTCCCTTCTTATTCTTTTTATTCCCCTAAAGTGCATTTGATTCCCTTCTCTACTCAATTGGAATAGCAAAGCAGAAATTTTCTTGTAGAATTTTTAGTCCAGCTATACCTTTATGTTTGCTTCTAAACATTTCTGAGGATGAAGCTTTTATTGTTTATAAGTTAATGTTTGGATAAACTGATTATAAAGATGAAATCCAATATTTATTGCTAACATTTTCTTCTAGCAGATAATATTTTACTGGAATTATACAAACATTGGAATCCAAGATATCTGGACTGAAACACACGCTGTACTATTTGCAAGATTTTTTTTTTTTTTTTTTTGTATCTGTGAATGTCTATGCCATTGAACTCCATAGATATTTTGCTTCAGGTTAATTTAGATGGCGATTTCTTAACAGTATGTTTGTTTAGTCTCTACGTCATGTCCAACTCTTTTGTGGCCCCTCCAGACTCCTCTGTCCATGGGATTTCCCAGGCAAGAATACTGGAGTGGGTAGCCATTTCCTCCTCCAGGGGATCCTCCTCCAGGGGTTGAACTCTTGTCTCCTGCATTGGCTGGTGGGTTCTTTCTCACTGAGTCACCAGGGAAGCCCTCTTGATAATATAGTTTCTAGCCATGGAACATAATCAGATAATTATGATTATTAATAATGGAAAGGATTATAATAATGGAGTTGGAATTGATGATGATGCACTCTGTAGTACAATATTAAATGGCAACCCACTCTAGTACCCTTGCCTGGAAAATCACATGGACTGAGGAGCCTGGTAGGTTACAGTCCATGGAGTCACAGTCAGACATGACTGAGTGACTTCACTTTCTTATAAGTCAAAACTTCTTAGTGAAAATATATGATCAAGTTTCTACCTTCCATATTCTTAGTGACTCCTGTGTAGAAATTCATGATCCCTCATTTACAGAGCCAAAATTAGTAAAAGAGCAAATAGTTGCTTTTAAAATAGAAACAAAAATTTCCTTAGAAATAAATGACACAAAACAAATTATGTATTTTGTCATTTGAAAAAATATGCCCATCTTTTAATAAGGAAAGTAGCATTTAAGTTTTTCTTCTCCCCAATTTACAAAAAAAATGTGCTTCTCCCATAAAAAATAATTATGCAATCAGTATTTGAGGATATATGTATATTCAGATACCCTCTGTGAAGCTGAATAGCTACTCTTTCTTCATGTTAAATCTCAGAAAAGAGTTTTCAGAGACCAAATGCTTTTGCTTTTGCTATAACATTAAAAATACTTTTACTACCACTTATATCTGGAAATGTGACAGAGGAAAATGAGAAGCAAAGGATTAAAATTAAGCTCACTCCTTTTCTGGAGTCCTTTCTCTGAGAGGTTCTCAGAGAAAATTAACTAAGATGGGTCACAATATGCTCTGAATGAGAAATAAATTAGTAAATGTGATACAGCCTGGCAGGCTACAGTCCATGAGTTTGCAAAGAGTCAGACATAACTGAGCGATTAAGCACACACACACACACACACACACACACATATATATATATATATATGTATAAACATGATACAGATACATCTTTTTGTTTTTACCATCAAAGAGAGAGAAATCAATTAGACCCATGAAGGAGAAGGTTAATGTCAAAACCTAGATGTCCAATGCCACCAGCTTGTATGTGTAGCATTCATTGTGTGTTCCTGATCACCCTTTTTAAATGAATATCAGAGAAGGTATCCTCTAACATGCCAAGGTTTTGCCCTATATTTCAGGGACTACATTTCTCCTTTAAATAAGAACCAAGCAATTCCATTAAAATTCTATTCTTGCCAAAAGATTCTGATTAACATTTGACATCAATTTTGAGCTCTAGAGCATTTTAGTAGAGGTTACACAGGATTTAATATCTTGGAACATACACTGAAGTGTATTACCTAAGAAGGCACAGGGACCTTGCAGTAGAAAGTCCTATTTTGAAATATTAATTTGATTTAGTGCCTTGGAAGCATTGCTAGAAAGGCTTTCTAATAAGAGAGGAAAGGAGAGGCAGATGAGATTAATTTGTTCTCTGACAATATTATTTAATCACTATCACTGAGCTGCCCAATTCTCTAAATAACAATCAAATCTGTCGGTCTAATGGTAGCTATCTGATATGATTGTAGTTTAGCAATATAACTAAAAATTAGGCAATACATTCTCACCAGTCTCTATAAAAACATATCACCCAATACAGATTCTAGATGCATTTTCTACGTATAGCTGTTGTTCTAAATAAATAGAATTATTGTCAGCAACAATTCACTGAACTGATGTTCATTTTTATTTGCAAGAGATACTGAATGAACTCATAAAACAATTCTGGTCAAAAATAACTCTAAGGTTAATAAAATCCACAGAAATTGATTCAGGTAATGAAACACTTGAGTTTCCACTCATTCAGTGCATACCAATTAATGTGACTCATCCTTTATTATCAAGTTTTTAAAATCTCTGAAGAATCAGAGACAATAAAAATTGGGATGAGAAGCAAGATAACCACTCTAGGAAAAAAAAAATTAAAAGCAAGAGAAGAATATAAATCATTAGAAAGGAAAACATTTTCATATTTAATTTACCATTTTAAAAAACTGTTTATATGGTAAAACATTAAAATGATAGAAAAAAATATACTATAAAATATAAATCTGTGCTTTGTCTCTGCTAACCACCCACCTCCCTTCTCTGAAGGTAAATATATCTACTGGATGTTTTTATATCTGTCTTTCTAGAGATGTTTTATGCAGATATTTATATTTCCAAACTCAAATGTTAGCAATATTGTGTTATTAACACATGCATTGCTTTTAAATCCTTTGATATCCAGATGTAATAAGTATCCTTATTTACCATTGTTTGGAAAACCAGATATCTCTAAGCAAAATAATTAATTTGCATCTTATATATACGATATACAAAAAGAACTGAAAATGAATAAAGACCTAAAAATAAGATCCCAAACTATAAAAATCATGGAAGGACATATAGAGAGGATATATCCTGTCATTGGTTGTAGCAATGATTTCTTGGATATGACACAAAAAATGCAGGAAATGAAAATAAAAATAGACACATGAGATTATATTAAACTTAAAAAACTTTTGTGCACTTCTGTTTCTAGCCCAATAGGTAAGTACTTCAGCATCATCACTTCATCAAAACAATGCTAAAAAACTGAATAAGCTAGAAACTCTCATTTAATCTGTCAGATGTGAAGTCACAAAGTAAACTACTGATTCCCAAATTGGAGGGACAGATAGAACTTGGAATCACATAAAATGTTCACTTAAAAACACAAAAGGGAGAAAAACAGCAACAAATGACAAATAGAAAAGAATAGAAAACAGTAACAAATATGGCTGAGAGTAATTCAACTGCATTGATAGTTTCTTTAAATGTCAATCATCTAAATATGACAATAAAAAGATAAATTTTCAGAGTAGATCAATTATAAGAACCAACTACATGTGGTCTACAAGAAAATCTCTACAGATAAGACATATTTCAGTTAAAAGTGAAGGAATGGAGAAAGACATGTATTGCTAACAACTAACATAAAGAGAGCAGCAGTAGCTATGCTGATATCATGAAGAGTGCACTTTGGACTAAGGAATGTTATCAGGGATAAATGGGGATTACATAAAGATAAAGGAGTAATCCTTGATCCACATGTAACAGAGTATCAAATTACCTGAGACAACACTAGAGAAAACTACAGAGAAAGAGATGGATATACTATCATAGTTAGAGACTTCAATACTTTTCTATGAGATATAGACAGATCTAGCAGACCTTGAAATCTTCTTTCAGAAATAGATCTAGCAAGCAGAAAAATCAGTGAGGGCATACTTGAATTCAACAACACCATCAATCAACCAGATATAACTGACATCTGTAGACTATCCAGCAACAGCAGGATGGCTATTTTTCTCAGCTCATGTGAAACACACACAAAATTACACTGCTTTTTGGGCCAATAAAATAATGAGCCTGACAGTTTATCAGAACAAGACCAATGGGGCAATGTGGAAATTGTGGTTCCAACTTCAGTGAAATCCCCATAGTCAACCAATGCAAGCATCCACCCTCTGCGGATCAGCACCGCTTTGCCAACAGAAAGAAAGCTGTGAGAAAAGCAAGTACAGACATTCTACCATCTATCACAAAGAGTCATGGTCAGCAGGTTTCTACTTCAAACTCTTGGTGCCATGACCTGCTGTGGACAATGTTGTTCTTTAATCGCTAAGTCATGTCCAACTCTTTGAGACTCCATTGATTGTAGCCCACCAGGCTCCTCTGTCAAAAATATTGTAGTGAGTTACCATTTCCTTCAGCGGGGGATTTTCCTGACCCAGGTGTAGAACCCATGTCTCCTTTATTGGCAGGCAGATTCTTCACCACTGAGCCACCAAAGAAGCCTGCTAGGGACATAGCACCATTTATTAGCAATTGAACAATGCCCTAAACCCACATAATAGGATTGCAGCTAAACATTCAAATGGGCATTTCTCCATTGAATCAATACAAATGTTTCCAAGTAATGGGGTTATTGAGACAACTAGGGAAGTCCTTGGCTAAGCCAACTGTTATCGTTTTTTGCTCTAAAGTATATCCTTTAAATCAAGGAAATATTGTATATGGTATAATGTCTCAGAAGTGCTGCTGAACATGACCATGAGACAGCATTTATAAGACTCTCCTTTCAAAGATGTGTTCACATATAGCTTCTTCAAATTTCATTGTCTCTGAGTTTTCAATCTTAATCATTTTGTGTCATTGACAAGTTGGCCAAATTAAATGCTTTTGTGTCAGTATAGATTCACATCTCTAGCTGCCTCTCCTTCATCTGATAGAAATAATATGAAAAATTATCACAGCTTTTTCTCCCTTGATGTGAAAATAAAAGAAGTGTCTACCTGTTATAAAGACATACCTTCACTATCATCATTCCTTGACCCTGAGTGAACCTGAAATTCAGCAGTGGTTATTACTGAAAAATGTCCTGCCCTGAACAATCTGTTGCCCAGTCTACCTCCTTTCTTTGGAAAGAAAGAGCTTCTTTTATCAGTCAGGTATCTGGGTGGCATTTTGGATTTCAAGATTCCTTAGCTCATTTACCCAAATAAGTCTATCCCTGATGATTGGACACATTACAGACAAAAGTGGAAGGAAACAACAGAGGATGAGATGGTTGGATAGCATCACCAACTCAATGGACATGAGTTTGAGCAAACTCCTGGAGATAGTGAAGGACAGAGAAGCCTGGCATGCTAAATGCAGTAGCAAAGAGGCAGCAGACATGACTTAGTGATTGAACAAATCCAACCCAGATCTGAATTCCACTTTTACCATATCAGGATTCTAATTTTGACACAATTGCACATTTAGTGTCTTTTGCAAAAACAGTATATTTATAACTCACATTCTTCACTTTACTGTCAACAGAATCATCTTCTTGAGGTTCTCCTTTGAAGACATGGGAGGGTTTTCTTTAGAAATCATCTGCAAGCCCTCTGCATTTCAGCATGCCTTAAGTTTATATTTAGCTGCACTGAACCTATCATATTCTTTCTGAAAAGCTTGAAATGTCATCAGCAAAAGTCCAAGCACATCTTGAGATCACAGCTTTTAAGGGAAGCAGAACTTGATACCTCATATAGTTACCTTCTACTTCTGTCTTCAGATCAGATTAGATCAGATCAGTTGCTCAGTCGTGTCCAACTCTTTGCGACCCCATGAATTGCAGCACGCCAGACCTCCCTGTCCATCACCAACTCCTGGAGTTCACT
>NW_011494888.1:393647-393775 GCF_000754665.1 Bison bison bison
GAATTCAACAGCACCATCAATCAACTAGATATAACTGACATCTGTAGACTATCCAGCAACAGCAGGATGGCTATTTTTCTCAGCTCATGTGAAACACACACAAAATTACACTGCTTTTTGGGCCAATA
>NW_011494888.1:395486-395886 GCF_000754665.1 Bison bison bison
AGACCTCCCTGTCCATCACCAACTCCTGGAGTTCACTCAGACTCACGTCCATCGAGTCAGTGATGCCATACAGCCATCTCCTCCTCTGTCGTCTCCTTCTCCTCTTGCTCCCAATCCCTCCCAGCATCAGAGTCTTTTCCAATGAGTCAACTCTTCGCTGAGGTGGCCAAAGTACTGGAGTTTCAGCTTTAGCATCATTCCTTCCAAAGAAATCCCAGGGCTGATCTCCTTCAGAATAGACTGGTTGGATCTCCTTGCAGTTCAAGGGACTCTCAAGAGTCTTCTCCAACACCACAGTTCAAAAGCATCAATTCTTCAGTGCTCAGCCTTCTTCACAGTCCAACTCTCACATCCATACATGACCACAGGAAAAACCATAGCCTTGACTAGACGAACCTTG
>NW_011494888.1:396842-400898 GCF_000754665.1 Bison bison bison
ATTGTGATCCACACAGTCAAAGGCTTTGGCATAGTCAATAAAGCAGAAATAGATGTTTTTCTGGAATTTATGTTAAATACAAAAGTGAAGTGAAATTGCTCAGTCTTGTCCAACTCTTTGAGACCCCATGGACTGTAGCCTACCAGCTCCTCTGTTCATGGGATTTTCCAGGCAAGAATACTGGAATGGGTTGCCATTTCCTTCTCCAGGGTATCTTCCCAGCCCAGGAATTGAACCCAGGTCTCCCACATTGTGGGCAGATGCTTTACCATCTGAGCCACCAGGGAAGCCCTATGTTAAATACAAACGAAAGTTTTAATAATATGCCACCACTGCCTACCACTGGTTTTCAACACCCTCTTATCAATCCTAATGGGCCAACCATCATCCTTCTATTGTCATACAACCCAATCCAAAGTCCCATTTTAAAGTCTGTTTGTAATCCCAGACTCACCCTCTTGGTGTATAATCCCCAGAATACAGAGTTCAAGTCAAGTGTGTGTGTGCTTAGACACTTGGTCATGTTTCACTCTTTTGTGGCCTGTGGACAGTAGCCCAGGCTTCTCTGTCTACGGGATTTCCCAGGCAAGAATAACTGGAGAGAGTTGCCATTTCCTACTCCACTGGATCTTCCCAACCCAGGGATCAAACCTGAGTCTCTTGTAGCTCCTGCATTGGCAGGCAGATTCTTTACTACTGTGCCACCTGGGAAGTCCAAGGCAAATATTTTAGGGCTAAGGTTGTGCTGGGTGAATTCTAGAGAAGTTGCAGTGAAGGAAAATGGAAGCAAAGGAGGGAAGAAGGAAGAGCAGATGGAAAAAAAAAAAGTTTATGACGCTCCTTCCAGATTCTCTCTGTCTTTCTCTATCACACACAACACACACACACACACACACACACACAGCTGATTTCTAGTTGTGGAAAGTTAAAATTTTGTTCTCCGTTCTTCACTCTATACCTGTGTATCCATTCCCTTTGCTTTATAGCATTGCAGTTTGCATTGATGGCAAAGTATGTTCTCTACCATATTGACTGTATGCTTGAATGTGTGTTTTCCTTACATGGGGATATTAACAGGCATGAAACCAGCAGACATACACATGCTACAGGATGTTCCTCTGTGCTCAGCCTCTTCTCTCACATGTCTGACTCCTCTGGTCCCAAAGGGATGAGACCAATGTGGATGAGGCTTGGGTCCAACCTGGAGTTTAGAGTCTGATGCAGCTGAGGTCAGCTAGAGCACTAAAGCCAGGCTGCCCTGCATATGTCTGCATGGAAATTAAATGTGGTTGTAAAGTGCTAAGTTTGAGGTGATTGGACATACAGCATCACTGTGGCAGCAGCTGACCACCAACATCTGAGGCCCTGTGGGGCATTTCCATCAAAGCAGTGGAAACTATGCAATTCCAGACTACTTACTGGGAGAATACGGAGTTTATCTACTTCTTCATGCTGTCTTCCAAATCCCACTGGGAAAGTCTATCTCAGAACTGCTGCTCTACCCATACACACTGTTGTGTTAGCCAGGTCCTCAGAGCCCAATCTGCTAAAGCCAGCTTTTCCCCATCCTGTCCAGCATGGGCAGGGGCTGGAATTACCAACCATGAGAACTCTGTCAGCCCTCACTCCAGCCCCTCGGCCTGGATGCATGGCAACTGGCCAAGATCAAAGGAGGGTAAGTTACTCCGATGTAATCTGAGATAATATTGATGTATAAACCATGCATGGAGCAAATAAGTTTCAGCCACTGAAGATGGAAACTAAGAATGTGCAAATTTGCTGTCTTTTGTAGCGTAACTTCTTTCTTCAAGGTAAGTTATACAAAAAACCCAAAGGCAACTGAAATCATTGTAAGTTAAATCTGACATTGACCCAACTGATTTTATGAGTATATTTAATTTAGAAAACAAACTTATGTTCACCAAAGTGGAAAGGTAGGGGAAGGATAAATTAGGAGTTTAGGATTAACGTATACACACTACCATATGTAAAAGAGATAACCAACAAGGATCTACTGTATGGCACAGGGAACTCTATTCAATACTCTGCAATAATCTATTTGGGAAAAGAATCTGAAAGAGAATAGATAAATGTGTGAAGTGAAAGTGTTAGTCACTCAGTCATGTCTGACTCTATGAAACCTCATGGAATGTAACCCACCAGTCTCCTCCATCCATGGGATTCTCCAGGCAAGAATACTATAGTGGGTTTCCATTTCCTCCTCCAGGGGTTCTTGCTGACCTAAGGATCAAACACGTCTCTTGGATTGCAGGCAGATTCTTTACCATCTGAGCCACCATGGAAGCCCATATACATGTACATGTATAACAAAATCACTTTGCTACACACCTTAAACTAACACAACTTTGTAAATCAAGTATACTCCAAAAAATAGTTAATGAAGAAAACACAAATGATTTATCAGACCTTAGGTGTGATTCTGATAGTTCATTTCCACGGGAACAGTTTAAGAAATTACAAAAAATTCTCCATATACACAGGCACACCTAATTTTCAACCCCACCTAATACACACACACACACACACACACACACACACATTGAAAGAGCAATGACATATGTGATTTTAGACATGATTGGAATTTACATTCAGACATACATACATATAGGGCTTCCCTGTTGGCTCAGTGGTAAAGAATCTGCCTGTCAGTGAAGTCACCGGTTCAATCCCTAGGTCAGGAAGATCCCCTGGAGGGGGAAAGGGCAACCCACTCTAGTATTCTTGCCTGGAGAATTTCATGGACAGAATAATATGGTGGACGGCAGCCTGGGCTGGAGTCACAGAGAGTGGGGCATGACTTAAGGTCAAAACAACAGTACATACAAAGGAAGCTTTGGTATTCTAACAGACAAAGAGCTTAGCTTGTCAAAGTCTCAAGGTCATGATGATACAATGGTAATAATACAATACTCTTCATAAGAATGCTAGGACAATGTCTTCTCATGAGTACATTCCATCATGTAATAGAGAAAAGAAGATGAGAATGTCCTCAATGGTCTCATAACGGAAGGGCTAGCAAAGAACTATCTATTTACAATAAATAACACCAAAATGCTTTGGTATCTGCCAGGTCAGGATATGAGATAAAAAAGAAGGATAAAAAGAAGGAAAACCTAACGATCTTGTGAACAGAAAAAAAAAAAAAAATTGCAGTAAATTAAAATATGAAAGTACAGTGCTGGGTAGTGAAAGTGCTGGCACAGTGATACTGAAACAGTTTTAACTCCACCAGATTTGAAATATGTTTCTTAGGATATTACATTGCATACATACATTCCTCAAAATTTTAAATAAGATACAGACACATCCACACCCTGACAAACACAATTCTGACCCCTCTCACAGATAGCGCCCTTGTGAGAAATATCAACCCGGATTCTTTCCTGCAGACTGGCTTAACTAATGAGTGGAATATTAAAAAAAAAAAGAAAAAAGATTAGTATGAAGTGTGTGGAATTTCAACCTAGGAGAGTAACTTATGATCACACATCTGAGTTCCTATTCTTTCCTTCAGCTGCTAAAAATAATATTGTTTGATCTTGTGATCATATGAGACTGGGAAAGAAAGAATTAAGCTAATTATTTAAATCTTGTTACAATGTTTATCAACTGATGTTAAATTGTACTTCATCCATTAAATTGCTATTTATTAATCAATGGTATATAGTGCAATAAGATAGTTTTCCTGGAAAACAAATCTTGCTAAGTATTAATTTATAATCTCAGATTTTTCTCATTGGTTTTTCACTCAGGAACTTTTGATTTAATGACTTCAAATAAGTTTCCAGTAATTAAAAAAAGAAAGATAATCAGGGAAAAACACAAATGGGAACAAGTAAACTGTATTTGTAACATGTTACTTATATATTTAAAAAACACATTTAAAACAGTTATCAAGACAGTATGGTACTGGCACAAAGACAGAAATATTGATCAATGGAATAAAATAGAAAGCCCAGAGATAAATCCACGCACATATGGACACCTTATCTTTGACAAAGGAGGCAAGAATATACAATGGATTAAAGACAATCT
>NW_011494888.1:401379-435181 GCF_000754665.1 Bison bison bison
AAAGTCTACAAATAATGAATGCTGGAGAGGGTGTGGAGAAAAGGGAACCCTCTTACACTGTTGGTGGGAATGCAAACTAGTACAGCCACTATGGAGAACAGTGTGGAGATTCCTTAAAAAACTGGAAATAGAACTGCCTTATGATCCAGCAATCCCACTGCTGGGCATACACACTGAGGAAACCAGAAGGGAAAGAGACACGTGTACCCCAATGTTCATCGCAGCACTGTTTATAATAGCCAGGACATGGAAGCAACCTAGATGTCCATCAGCAGATGAATGGATAAGAAAGCCTTGGTACATATACACAATGGAGTATTACTCAGCCCTTAAAAAGGATACACTTGAATCAGTTCTAATGAGGTGGATGAAACTGGAGCCTATTATACAGAGTGAAGTAAGCCAGAAGGAAAAACATAAATACAGTATACTAACGCATATATATGGAATTTAGAAAGATGGTAACAATAACCCGGTGTACGAGACAGCAAAAGAGACACTGATGTATAGAACAGTCTTATGGACTCTGTGGGAGAGGGAGAGGGTGGGAAGATTTGGGAGAATGGTATTGAAACATGTAAAATATCATGTAAGAAACGAGTTGCCAGTCCAGGTTCGATGCAGGATACTGGATGCTTGGGGCTAGTGCATTGGGACGACCCAGAGGGATGGTATGGGGAGGGAGGAGGGAGGAGGGTTCAGGATGGGGAACACATGTATACCTGTGGCAGATTCATTTTGATATTTGGCAAAACTAATACAATTATGTAAAGTTTAAAAATAAAATAAAATTAGAAAAAAAAAAACTAACTAAGGCACACTTAAGGCTCAAAAAAAAAAAAAAAAAAAGAGCATTCAAGATGACAAATCCCGAATGATCCATTAATTTGTGAAATCTAAAAGGACAAAATGTAATGAAAACAAGCTCATACATGAAGAGACTGGTAGTGTCAAAAGTGGGAGTTTAGGAATGAGCAAAATGGGTGGAGGGTGTCAAAAGATACAAACTTCCATTTATAAAATAAAGAGGTCATAGGGATGTAATGTATAGCATGCTGACTACAGTTTATAATACTGTACTGTATATTTGAAAGTTGTTACAAGAGTTAGATCTTAAAAGTTATCATCACAAAGAAAATATTCTAACTGTATATGGTGATGGACACTGACAATGTGGATCATTTCACAGCATATACACATATCAAATCATTATGTTGTATACCTGAAACTAATGTCATTTTATATGTCAATTATATCCCAATTTTAATAAAAGTGTTCTGTATGGGATGATTTTTCTTTGTATCTTAAGTTTGCATTAGTTTAAAACTCTTAGAAGATGGAAAATTTAGGATTTTGAATTAAACTGCCAATTCTCTTGGAACTTTTTATTTTTATATTCAGTTCATTTCATTTTAGGGACAAATGTATTATGTATTTGTATGTTTGTGTGTTGGGGAGTGTGTGTAGATATACTTTACTATGAAATCATGAATATTTATGTCTTTGATCTGATTTTTGGCAGATGGTGTCCTTCCGTCTCTCTTCACATAGAAGCTGACATTCAGTATGTGCGAATTATTTGGTATCCCTCAGACTCAGTCCGCTTATAAATACAATTTAAATATATTATTTGTTGAAGAACAATTTAGAGGTTTGTGGAGATAACAAAACAAAAAAGTGGTCACAGTCTAAAAGTTAATTTGTTATATCTACTTTTTTTTTTCTAGGACAATACACTGCAACAGATTATCTTCCATCTCTTTCTTACTCTTTTAGGGCTTATTTGGCTGGGCTGGCTCCTAGCTGCAGCACATGGGCTTTTAGCTGATGCATGTGAACTCTTAGCCGTGCCATGTGGGCTCTAGTTTCCTGACTAGGGATCAAACCCCAACCCCCTGCATTGGGAGCATGGAGTCAGCCACTAGAATGCCAAGGAAGACTCCTCTTTTCCATTTCTACTTTGGGTTCACTGTATTAGAAAACCCAGCCTCTTTACAGAACAAGAATGCAACCAATAAATAGAAACACTAGCAATATTATATTGTTGCACTGTTTATATATTCATAAATGCACTGTACTATTTCTGTGACTACTATTGGTTATTCTACAAACATCCTTCAACATGAATAGAATTATACTGTGAACATGTCCTTCCACTCTGATGTGGTAATAGTAAGAAAAGAAAATAATTTTTTCAGCAACATTTTTTGCATGACTCATGATGTAGGAAACCAGGGCTCAAGTGTCTTCTGGCTATCAATTTTTGGCTGGAATTCAGAATGAAAATGAACAGAGCAATGAGCTTTCAGGCAGCCAGTTACAGACTACAAATTCCATGGTCAAGTGGCTGACAATGTGTCTTTGTTATGACACAATGCATCAGAAAGCAGGAGAGATGTTTCAAAGCTGACCACAGAATTAGCATTGATTTATTTCTGAAAAGTTTTCGAAGTCAAGTTATTAGACTTAATTGGGAAAAATGCTTTCTAATGATTTTATGTTTTGTTTCCCCCGCCCTAAAAGTCCAGTTGTAAGAGCTTAATAATGAGCTACATCATTACTTATAAATAATGGCATGCTTTGCTTAATAAAAAGTTAGAATGAATTTCTTATTTAGTCATTTTCTGAGAAATTTAAAATTACATTTATATTTTTATTCTCCTGATTAAAAAGCAGAGACATTACTTTGCCAATAAGGGTCTGTCTAGTCAAAGTTATGGTTTTTCCAGTAATCATGTAAGAGTTGGACTATAAAGAAAGCTGAGTGCTGAAGAATTGATGCTCTTGAGCTTTGGTGTTGGAGACGACTCTTGAGAGTCCCGTGGACTCCAAGGAGATCCAACCAGTCCATCTTAAAGGGATTCAGTTCTGAGTGTTCGTTGGAAAGACTGATGTTGAAGCTGAAACTCTTAATACTTTGGCCACCTGATGTGAACAGCTGAATCATTTGAAAAGACCCTGATGCTGGGAAAGATTGAGGGCAGGAGGAGAAGGGGACGACAGAAGATAAGATGGTTGGATGGCATCATCAACTCAATGGACATGAGTTTGGGTGGACTCTGGGAGTTGGTGATGGACAGGAAGGCCTGGCATGCTGTGGTCCATGGGCTCACAAAGAGTTGGACAGGACTAAGTGACTGAACTGAATGGAACTGACTAAAAATCACAAACTTATAATTTAAGGTAAATAGAGCATTTCTAAGGTATATATTCTGGGAATACAAAATTTTATTTCTTTTTCCTTTCACATATTTTTGGGTACTAGAATTTATGTACATAACTAAAACATCCATAATGTGTTATTAGCAAACAGAAATGTTACACTAAAGCTGCAGGCTTCCATATCAGTTCAGTTCAGTCTCTCAGTCATGTGACTGAGTGAAAGGCCTCCTCAGACAGCCATTTTGCTTTTCTGCATTTCTTTTACTTGAAGATGGTTTGATCACTGCCTCCTGTACCCTGTCATGAACCTCCATCCATAGTTCTTCAGGCACTCTGTCTATCAGATCTAATCCCTTGAATCTATTTCTCACTTCCACTGTATAATCATAAGGGATTTGATTTAGGCCATACCTGAATGGTCTAGTGGTTTTCCCTACTTTCTTCAATTTAAGTCTGAATTTGGCAATAAGGAGTTCATGGTCTGAGCCATAGTCAGCTTCTGGTCTTGTTTTTGCTGACTGTATAGACTTTCTTCATCTTTGGCTACAGAGAGTATTATCAATCTGATTTCAGTATTGACTGGTGATGTCCACGTGTAGAGTCTTCTCTTGTGTTATTGGAAGAGGGTGTTTGCTATGACCAGTGCATACTCTTGGAAAAACTCTTTTAGCCTTTGCTCTGCTTCATTCTGTAATCCAAGGCCATATTTGCCTATTACTCCAGGTATTTCTTGACTTCCTACTTTTGCATTCCATTTCCCTGTAATGAAAAGGACATATTTTGGGGGCGTTAGTTCTAGAACGTCTTGTAGGTCTTCATAGAACCACTCAACTTCAGCTGCTTCAGCATTACTGGTAAGGGCATAGACTTGGATTACTCTGATATTGAATGGTTTGCCTTGGAAACAAACAGAGATCATTCTATTGTTTTTGAGATTGCATCCAAGTACTGCATTTCAGACTCTTTTGTTGACTGTGATGGCTATTCCATTTCTTCTAAGGGATCTTGCCTACAGTAGTAGATATAATGGTCATCTGAGTTAAATTCACCCATTCCAGTCCATTTTAGGTTGTTGTTTCCTAAAATGTCGAAGTTCACTTTTGCCATCTGCTGTTTGACCACTTCCAATTTGTCCTGATTCATGGACCTAACATTCCAGGCTTCTACACAATATTTCTGTTACAGCATTGGACTTTACTTTCATCATCAATCACATCCGTGACTGGCTGTCATTTTTACTTTGGCTCCGTCTCTTCATTCTTTCTGGAGTTATTTCTCCACTGATCTCCAGCAGCATATTGGGCACCTACTGACCTGGGGAGTTGATCTTTCAGTGTCCTATCTTTTTGCCTTTTCATACTGTTGATGGGGTTCTCAAGGCAAGGATACTGGAGTGGTTAACCATTTCCTTCTCCATTGAATAACATGTTGTCAGAACTCTCTACCATGACCCGTCCATCTTGGGTGGCCCAACAAGCCATGGCTTATAGTTTCATTGAGTTAGACAAAACTGTAGTCTGTGTGATCAGATTGGTTATTTTTCTGTGATTGTGGTTTTTAGTCTGTCTGCCCTCTGAAGAAGGATAAGAGGCTTATGAAATCTTCCTGATAGGAGAGGCTGCTTGAGGGGGAAACTGGAAACTGGCTTCCATATAAAAAACTTTATTTTTTTTTTACAACCATTGAACATGACTTGATTCTCACATATTTCATATAGTGAAGCAGACACATAACTTTGAATTATCAGGCTGAAGTCCCTTTATATTTTTATATTGGAAGGAAGATTTCAATCAATAAAGCCAGTTTTATAGAAAATATAAGTTCAGTTCAGCTGCTCAGTCTTTCCTGACTCTTGAGACTCCATGGACAGTAACACCTCAGGCCTCCGTGTCCATCACCAATTCCTGGAACTTGTTCAAACTCATGTCCATCCAGTTGGTGATGCCACCTAACCATCTCATCCTCTGTTGTCCCCTTCTCCTCCTGCCTTCACTCTTTCAGAGCATCAGGGTCTTTTCCAATGAGGCATATCAGGCAGCCAAAATATTGGGGCATATATTCCTAAATATATTCCTATATAATAAGAACTCCTATTCCTGTTATATTCCTATATAAGATTTCTATATACTTATATATAAATTTATATATAAATATTTATAACAATTTCTATATAATATTCTTATATAGTAGGAATTCCTATTCCTATGTAATATAAATTGTTATATATATATATATATTCCTATATAATAGGAATTCCTATATAAAATATCCATTCCTATACAATATATCACTCATTTAATTAAACTGCATTCAAATTAAACTATAAATTATGTATAGCATTAAAATTATTATAGCTTATCCAATTTTGCGAATTGCTATTTAAACTCTTAGAAAATAACTTGAAGTGGTTTAATATTATGAACAGTCGATGGTGGTGGTGGTTGTTTAGTCACTCAGTCATGTCTGACACTTTGTGACCACGTGGCCTGTAGCCCTCCAGGCTCCTTTGTAGGTAGATTAGAAAGTTAGAGAAATCCTACCTGTCATAATTAGTAAGTATCTGTCATAATTTGGTTACTTCCTAAAATTATATTTCTGAATCAGTGCAGTAAATTGACAAGTATTTACACATATATTGAATGATTAACATTTCATGTTGCAGAAATTTCTAAATTACAGATGACTGCTTAAAATAGTCCAAATTTTCTAGTCTTTTTACACTACAGAGATCCTCTTACAAACAGGCTTTCAGAGGCATAGGAAAAATATATGCATTTCCTCAAGCCAGTCTAAGTCATGAACAGTTAAAAAAAAAAAAAACAAAACATTGTAACTGGCACAATTCGCACACCTTTGTCAAAGCATTCCTTAAATATGTGAAAAGCGTGTATAGAGAGACATTGTTAGCAAAACAAAAGAATCTGTACAAGTACTTATCCAAACAAGAATCTGGACATTTTAAAGAAAGGCAGTGGATAAGCTTTAGATACTTTAAGATATTAGTAAATCATATGAAATGTGACCTACTGATTTGACAATTATAACCTGTAATTTCTAGTATAAGAAAGTCATCTATTATATAATATAGTCAGTTTTTCTGCTAAATTCAAATCAACATTTGCTAGGAAACTGCTGCATTGTTGTGAAATGGTCTTCTACCATCCATTTGAAAAGGCAGAGAACTTGAAAAGGAAATTCTGATCTTATCTGGGGTGCCAGAGGATGACCACTTAATTGAGTTCTCTGGATGTTCTATCCTGCAATATTTATAATATTTTTAAATATCCTGTCAGAATGGTCATCATCAAAAAATTTAGAAACAATAAATGCTGGAGAGGGTGTGGAGAAAAGGGAACCGTCTTGCACTGTTGGTGGAAATGTGGATTGGTGCACCCACTATGGAAAGCAGAATGGAGATTCCTTGAAGAACTAGGAATAAAACTACCATATGACCCAGCAGTCCCACTACTGGACATATATTCTGAGAAAACCATAATTGAAAAGGACACAGGTACCTCAATGTTCACTGCAGCACTATTTACAATAGCCAAGACATGGACGAAACTTAGATGTCTATAAAGAGATGGATAGATAAAGAAGTGTGGTACATATATAAAATGGAATATTACTCTGCCATGAAAATAATGCATTTGAATCACTTCTAATGAGGTGAAAGAACCTAAAGCCTACTATACAGAGTGAAGTAAGTCAAAGAAAAACAAATATTGCATATTAATGCATATGTATTGCATCTAAAAAATGATAGTGATGAACTTATTTGCAGGGCAGGTATAGAGACACAGATACAGAGAACAGACTTGTGAACACAGTGGGGGAAGGAGTGGGTAGGATGAATTAAGAAAGTATCGTTAACGCATATAAATTACCATGTGTGAAATAGACAGCCAGAGGGAATTTGCTGTATGATGCAGTGAGCTCAAAACCCAGTGTTCTGTGACAACATAGAGGGGTGAGATGGGGTAGAATGTGGGAGGGAGGTTCCAGGGGGAGGGATATATATATATACATGGCTGATTTATGGTGACCTATGACAGAAACCAAAACAATGTTGTAAGCAATTGTCCTCCAATTAAAAATAATAAACTAATAAAAAGAAAGGGGCTTTTTTTTTGGGGGGGGTGGATTCTGAGCTCTTCTACTATAACAATTTCACACAGCCTATAAGTAACTCAGACCCAACAACTCCTAAGAAGGTCAAGTGAGTTTTAATAGAAAATAAGAGAGTTGAAAAGAACAATAGCCAAGAAATGAGTAACCAGGCAAATAAACTTTGTGAGTGTCTGGCTTTAAGTGTATTGTGAAAATTTTTAAATAACTAGTTATAAAAGTAGTTGCTGGAAGGGAGCTCTAGATGGTCACAACCCTTGATTAACGTTAGATAATCCTCTAATTCAGGAAAACCCAGTTCTTAGGATCTTTTGACACCATCATCCAAAGAGAACACACAGTTGTTAGGCAAATCTTTCAGGGGACAGCAACAAGAATCAACCTGCCAGCATACGACATATGCTAACTCTGCAAGCATTGTGTGTGTGTGTGCATCGACACATTCTTACTAGTGCTCTCAAACAAAATAAGACATGGAGAAAAGAGGGACAAGTGTCAGGAAGTCTCGTTATTTTAGGGTATTGCTGCCTCAAATCATTGGCTTTCCAAATGTCGGATGCTATTCCTTCCACTATGAATATTGGTAATAATTATGCTGACCTTCAAATTCTTAGTTTGTAAACACCAAGTTTAGAAAACCTCAGATCGATGACACTAAATCTAAATAAAACAATCACCACACTCTGCAAATGTAACTGTAAAAAAAGGTATCCAAACCTGATTCTCATTTTATACCACACTGGAGATAGAGCTCCCAAACCCACTTTGTATGGAATCCTGGAGACAACACCTCAAATAGGGTTGAAGGAGATCAATACAATATTTACAACAGGCAGAACATGGAAGCTACCTAAATGCCCTTCAAATGAGGAATGGATAAAGAAGATGTGATATGCATATACAGTGGAACATTACTCAGCCACTTGTAACAACAAAAATGGACCTAGACATTATCATACTAAGTGAAGTCAGACAGAGAAGACAAATATCATTATGCTTATGTGGAATCTAAAAAAAAAAAAAAAGTTACAGATAAACTTATCTACAAAATAGACAGAGTTGCAGATGTAGAAAGAAAATTTGCAGTTGCAGGGCAAAGGATTAAAAGAGAGGGAAAATAGACTAGGAGACTGGTACACACTACTATACATAAATATATATAATATATATGTTTGCCATCACTTCATGGCAAATAGGTGGGGAAACAATGAAAGACGTTATTTTCTTGGACTCCAAATCACTGCAGATGGTGACTGCAGCCATGAAATTAAAAGATGCTTGCACCTTGGAAGAAAGACTATGACAAGCCTAGACAGTGTATTAAAAAGCAGAGACATTAGTTTGCCAACAAAATTCCATATAGTCAAAGCTATGGTTTTACCAGTAGTGAAGTATGGATGTGACAGGTGGACCATAAAGAAGGCTGAGCACTGAAAAATTGATTCTTTTGAACTGTGGTGTTGGAGAAGACTCTTGAGAATCTCTTGGACAGCAAGGAGATCAAACCAGTTAATCCTCAAGGTAATCAGTCCTGAATATTCATTGGAAGGACCGATGCTGAAACTGAAGCTCCAATACTTTGGCCACCTGAGTCGAAGATCTGACTCATTGGAAAAGACTCTGATGCTGGGAAAGATTGAAGGTGGGAGAGGAAGGGGATGACAGAGGATGAGATGGTTGGATGGCATCACTGAATCAATGGACATGAGTTTGAGAAAATTCTGGGAGTTGGTGATGGACAAAGAAGCATGGCATGCTTCAGTCCATGGTGTTACAAAGAGTTGGGCATGACTGAGCTACTAAATTGAACTGATACATAAAATAGATAAGCAAGGACCTATTGTATAGCACAGAAAACTTTACTCAGTGCTCTGCATTGCCTAAATGGGAAAAGAATTTAAAAGAAGATACTTGTGTGTATATGTGTGTATATATATGTGTGTGTGTGTGTGAGAGAGAGAGAGAGAGAGAGATTCACTTTGCTATTTACCTGATGGCTCATGGCTCAGTAGATAAAGAATCTGCCTGGAATGCAGGAGACAAAGGAGATGCTGGTTTAATCCCTAGGTTAGAATGATCCCCTGAAAGAGAATACCACTCCAGTATTCCTTCCTGATACCTCCATGGACAGAGGAGCCTGGTGAGATACAGTCCGTGGGGTCTCAAAAGAGTTGGATACAACTAAAACTAACACAACATTATAAATCAACTATACTCCAATAAAAAAAAAGGAAAATAAAATCAGAGGTTGTACAAGCTCTTTTCATCTGTAGATTATACACTCTGACACTTTATGGTGCTTATGGTATATTTGTATGCAAATTAACTTTGACTCATTCATAATTTCATGATATTTAAGGGCAGACATAAGTCCAGTATAATTTACCTCATACTGTATCTTTCATCGTGGTTGACAAAACTGAGACAGCATTTGATTGTATATGTATAAATGTTGCTTTAAAAAGGTATTATTTAGTGATCTGAGCAAACTTGACAATGGCTGTTGAATGGTCCATTACAAAGAAAAGGGGGTATATTTTTGATTCTCCAAAATTAATATCAACTTTCTATGTAGTTGAGTCAGTGTTATCATGAATATAAGCAATTTTCAGAATATCACATTGCCAAGATGGTTTAACAGACTTCCCAGGTGCTCGTGGTAAAGAATCCATCTGCCAAAGCAGGAGACACAAAGAGATGTGGGTCTGATCTCTGAGTCAGAAAGATCTCCTGGAGGAGAAAATGGCAACCCACTCCAGTATTTTTGACTGGAGAATCCCATGGACAGAGGAACCTGGCAGGCTATTGTCTATGGGGTTGCAAAATTTGGACACAGCTGAGCACAGCACAGCACAAGATAGTTTAGAATGAATGAATCAGAATTCCTGCCAATGAATATAAACCTCTCTATAATACTTGTCAGAAAACTGTGAATCCCAGCTTGTCTCCTAATTCTCTCAGTGACTTTATTAAAGTCTCTTCACTGTCTCAATTTTAATTTCCTCAGATGTAATTGGTGGTGGTGTGATCTAATATTTCAAGATTCTATGATTCAGTAACCTTTGCTTTGCTCGCCTTTGCCACTCAGCACAAAAAAAAAAAAAAAAAAACTAAATTCAGTAGTTATAGAGAATATGAACAGATAGCAAAGTTGAGATTGAATTTCTTGATGTTATTTCAAGGTTAATTTGTAACCTCCAAGGATTAGGCATACAAGCAGTACAAAATGGTCTTTTTCTTTTTCCACTTTTCTTTACTGCTTATTTTACTGAATCAATATATTATGATAAAAAAAAAGATGAGCATTTCTCAAAGTTTCTTAATCTTACTTTAACTTCTGTTACTAAATAAAAAGTTTGCATCTTGCAAAAGGAAAAAAATATGTAAATACTCATCTGTTGTTTTATTTTAGTTGACATGCAAAGCAATATTGTAGTTTAGAGTATAAGTCAAAGTAATTTGTCAATCAATTTAAACATATTATATGGTATGTGTTTTTCTTCAACAAGGGCGATTTTGGGAAACACTGAAGATTCAGTTTGATTCAGCATTTTTTTAGGTTCAAGAAAATTTAACCTATCATACAGAATGTTAAAATTCAAATTAATATTTGATATAAACTGTAATATATTCATATAGAACTCAACATAAAATTCACAAGATTCTAAAAACTAAAATAACTATTAAAAATAAGAACATTGATATCTGAATGTGGTTATTCAGTTGTTAAGTGGTGCCTGAGTCTTTGCGACTCCATGGACTGCAGCATGCAAGGTCTCTCCATCTACCACTATCTCCTGGATTTTGTTTGAATTCCTGTCCTTTGAGCCATTGATGTCAACCAACCATCTCATCCTCTGTTGCCCATTTCTCCTTTTGTCTTCAATCTTTCCCCCCACCAGCGTCTTTTCCAATGAGTCAATTATTCTCATCATAAGGCCAAACTACTTTAGGTTCAGCATCGGTCTTTCCAGTGGGTATTCAGGGTTGATTTCCTTGAAGTTCAGTTCAGTCGCTCAGTCATGTCCAACTCTTTGTGACACCATGGACTGCAGCATACCAGTCTTCCCTGTTGATCACCAACCCCCAGAGCTTGCTCAAACTCATGTCCATCAAATGGTGATTCATCCTCTGTCATCAACTTCTTCTCTTGCCTTCAATCTTTGGGTCTTTCTTTCCAATGAGTATTCAGGACAGATTTCCTTTATGATTGGCTAGTTTGATCTCCTTGCAGTCCAAGGGACCCTCAAGAGTTTTCTCAAACACCACAACTCAAAAGCATCAATACTTCAGTGCTCAGCTTTCTTTATAGTCCAACTCTCACATCCATACATGACTACTGGAAAAACCATAGCTTTGACTACATGGACCTTTGTTGGCAAAGTAATGTCTCTGCTTTTTAATATATTGTCTAGGTTTCTCATAACTTTTCTTTCAAGGTGCAAGCATCTGTTAATTTCATGGCTGGAGTCACCATCTGCAGTGATTTTGGAGCCCTCAAAAATTAAGTCTCTCACTTTTTCCATTGTTTCCTCATCTATTTGCCATGAAATTATGGGACCAGACACCATGATCCTCGTTTTTTGAACGTTGAGTTTTAAGCCAGCTTTTTCATTCTCTTCTTTCACTTACATCAAGAGGCTCTTCAGTTCCTCTTCTCTTTGTGCCGTATGGGTAGTGTCATCTGTATATGTGAGGTTATTGATGTTTCTCCTGGCAATATTGATTCCAGCTTGTGCTTCATCCAGCCTGGCATTTCACACAATGTACTCTGCACATTATTTAAATAAGCAGGGTGAGAATATACATCATTGAATCACTGACATATTCCTTTCCCAATTTTGAACTAGTCCATTTTTTCTATGTGTGGTTTGAACTATTGCTTCTTGACTTGCATACAGATTTATGAGGAGGCAGGTAAGATGCTCTGGTATTCCCAATTCTTGAAGAAGTTTCCACAGTTTTTTGTGATTCACATAGTCAAAGGATTTAGCATAGTCAATGAAGCAGAAGTAGATGTTTTTCTGGAAATCAATTGCTTTTCCTGTGATCCAACAGATGTTGCCAATTTGACCTCTCGTTCCTCTATCTTTTCTAAATACAGCTTGGACATCTGGAATTTCTCTGTTCACATATGGCTGAAGCCTAGCTCGGAGATTTTTGAGGAATACTTTGCTAGCATGTGAGATGAGTGCAATGGTTTGGTAGTTGGAACATTCTTTAGCATTGCTTTTTTTGGGATTGGAATGAAAACTGACCTTTTCCAGTCCTGTGGCCACTGCTGAGTTTTCCAAATTTGCTGGCATGTTGAGTGCAGCACTTTCACAGCATCATCTTTTAGGATTTGAAAGAGCTCAACTGGAATTCCACCACCTCCACTAGCTTTGTTCATAGTGATGCTGCCTAAGGCCCATTTGACTTCACACTCCAGGATGTCTGGCTCTAGGCGATCATTGTGATTATCTGGGTCTTGAAGATCTTTTTTGTATAGTTCTTCTGTATATTTTTGCCACCTTTTCTTAATATTGTCTGCTTCTATTAGGTCCATATCATTTCTGTCCTTTCCTGTGTCCATTTTTGCATGAAATATTCCCTTAGTATCACTAATTTTCTTGAAGGGATCTCTAGTCTTTCCCATTCTATTGCTTCCCTGTATTTCTTTGTGTTAGTCACTGAGGAAGGCTGTCTTATCTCTCCTTGTTATTCTTTGGAACCATGCATTCAGATGGATCTATCTTTCCTTTTCTCCTTTGTCTTTAGTGTCTCTTCTTTTACCAGCTATTTGTAAAGCCTCCTCAGGCAGCCATTTTCCATTTTTGCATTTCTTTCTTTTTTTTTTGGAGGAATGGTTTTGATCACAGCTTCCTGTACAATGTTTCTAACCTCCACCGATAAACTTCAGGCACTCTGTCTATAAAATCTAATCCCTTGAATCTATCTTTCACTTCCACTATATAATCATTAAGTGATTTGATTTAGGTCATACCTGAATCAGTTCAGTTCAGTTCAGTTGCTCTGTCATGTCTGATTCTTTGCAACCCCATGAATTGCAGCATGCCAGGCCTCCCTGTCCATCACCAACTCCCAGAGTTCACTCAAACTCATGTCCATGGAGTCGGTGATGCCATCCAGCCATCTCATCCTCTGTCATCCCCTTCTCCTCCTGCCCCCAATCCCTCCCAGCATCAGAGTCTTTTCCAATGAGTCAATTCTTCGCATGAGGTGGCCAAAGTACTGGGGTTTCAGCTTTAGCATCATTCCTTCCAAAGAACACCCAGGGCTGATCTCCTTTAGAATGGACTGGTTGGATCTCCTTGCAGTCCAAGGGAGTCTCAAGAGTCTTCTCCAACACCACAGTTCAAAAGCATCAGTTCTTCGGCGCTCAGCTTTCTTCACAGTCCAACTCTCACATCCATACAAGACCACAGGAAAAACCATAGCCTTGACTAGACGGACCTTTGTTGGCAAAGTAATGTCTCTACTTTTTAATATGCTATCATACCTGAATAGTCCAGTGGTTTTCCCTACTTTTGTCAAGTCTGAATTTTCCAATAAGGGTTTTTATTTCCTTTAGTATTGACTGGTTTGATCTCTTTGTAGTCCTAGGGACTCTCAAGTGTCTTCTCCAGCACCACAGTTTGAAAGCCTCAATTCTTTGTTGTCCAGCCTTCTTTATGGTCCAGCTCCAGCATCCATATATACATGTTCATGCATGTTCAATTGTGTCTAACTCTTCACTACTCTGTGAACTTGTAGACTTCCAGGCTTTTCTGTCCATGGGATTCCCCAAGCAAGAATACTGGAGTGAGTTGCCATTTCTTCCTTCAGGGGATCTTCCTGACCCAAGAATTTTATCAGCATCTCTTGTGTCTCCTACATGAATGAGGTCAATTGTTTACCACTGCAGTACCTAGGAAGCTCATATCTATACATGACTACTGGAAAAACCATAGCTTTGACTAGATGGACTTATGTCAGCAAAGTGATGTCTTTACTCTTTGATATGGTGTCTAGGTTTGTCATAGGTTTCCTTCCAAGGAACAAATGTCTTTTAATCTCATGGTTAGAGCCACCATCTGCAGTGATTTCGGAGCCCAATAAAATAAAATATATCACTGGTTCCAATTTTTTTCCTCCTTCTATTTGCCATAAAGTGATGGAACCAGATGTCATGATCTTAGTTTTTTTTCAGTGTTGAGTCCTCTCTAACAAGATGCTCAACATTGCTCAATATTAGAGAAATTAAATCAAAACTACAATGAGGTATCATCTCACAGTAGTCAGAATGTCCATCAATAAGTTTACAAACAATAAATGTAGGCGAGGTTGTGGAGAAAAGGAAACCCTCTTACACTGTTGATGGGAATGCAAATTGATCCAATCAATATGGAGAACAGTATGGAGATTCATTAAAACACCAGGAATAAAACTACAATACAACCCAGAAATCCGACTACTGGGCACACAACCTGAGGAACCCATAATTGAAAAAGACACATGTACCCCAATTTTCATTGCACATTTCACATGTACTTCAATTTTCCTTTTTGCAGCACAATTTACAATAGCTAGGACATGGAGGCAACTTAGGTGTTCATAGACAGATGAATGGTATGGAAGTTGTGCTGCATATACACAATGCAATATTACTCATCTATCCAAAGGAATGCATTTGAGTCAGTTCTAATGAGATGGATGAACCTAGAGTCTATTATACAAACTGAAGTAAATCAGAAAAACAGTATTGTGTATTAACACATATATATGGAATCTAGAAAGATGGTACTGATGATCCTACTTGCAGAGCAGCAACAGAGACACAGACATAAAGATCAGACTTTTGGACTCAATAGGGTAAAACAGGGTGGGATGATTTGAGAGGATAGCACTGAAACATTTATCACCATATGTAAAATAGATAGCCAGTGGGAGTTTGCTGTATGTTGCAGGGAGCCCAAATCCAGTGCTCTGTGACAACCTAGAGGGGTGGGATGGGGAGGGAGGTGGGAGGGAGGTCCAAGGGAGAGGGGACATAGATATAGGTGTGACTGATCCATGTGGATGTATGGCTGAAACGATCTCAATGTTGTAAAGTCATTATCCTCTCATTAAAAAAATGAAAGCAATAAAACATGTTTGATGTTACAGAAAACTGTAGAAAGGAGGGATAATAAATTTTTCCCCAAACTTAAAAAAAAGTTGAATGGTTCATTGCAAAAAAACCCTCCAAATTTTAGTATTACTTTTCAATTTATTTCATAGTAAGAAAGGAATAAAATGTAGATATCATTTTCCAATTATAGTCACAGAATTGATGTATGCTCTGATCTTGGAGGAAAGATTAGTTTTAAATTATATGAAGTCTTGTCTTTCTCTTAAACTCTGAATCTTTCCATTTAGGGAGAATACTATGCTTCAAGTCTTTTAAGCCACCTTTATCTATTTTTAAACTCTTCCTTTTTTTAGCAGCTGCTCTCAATCTTTCAGACCAATTGGAGAACTACTTAAAGAAGTGAATCAATCCTGTTTTCACCCGGCTAAAGTTTCAAGTGCCAGAACTCTGCTGGCATTCCACAAGGAAGCATCAAAACTGCCACCTGAATGCGGGTCAGTTTTTACTGTGCTGGGCTTAAGAGAGGCAGACGTGCTATCATCTCTTTCCTGGCCTGGTAGCTATAAGAGTTTCTACTCAATATTGAGAGAGAAAAGTACAGCCCTTCCTTGTGAACCACTGTGACAGGGTCTGAAATGGAGCAAAAACTTTGAGCCTGATTTAGCCAGACAAGGGTCCAAAGCTCCACTGTTTCAGATCTGTCTTCTAAATGATAGACACTAAGCATGATTTCATTTGAAGACGTTCATGAACAGCAATACCCAGAGTTTCTGACAGCCTCCCATCCTAGTTCTGAGTTTCATCCCTAAGCAAGGTAGCCTATGTATGTGTCAATGTTAAATTTAGTGTTCACAAAGCATAACTATGACTATTTATTTGAGCTTTGCTCCTAAGCACACACACAATCTAAGTGTTATTCTTAGAATACATTTTCATTTCTACAATATGGTAAAGATAATAATAGAGAAATAGAAAAATAAGCAATCATCTGCTTTAGAACTGCTGTGCTTGGTCATATCTGACTCTTTTGTGATCCCATGGACTGTAGCCTGCCAGGCTCCTCTATCCATGGGATTTCCTAGGCAAGAATACTGGAGTGGGTAACCAATCCCTTCTCTGGGGGATCTTCCTGACCCAGATATCAAACTTGAATCTCTTGCATCTCCTGCATTGGCAGGCAAATTGTTTACCCCTGAGCCACCTGGGAAGCCCTTATTTTAGGCCGAAGGAGAAGAAAAATAAATTTAGAATATTAATAAAAATGTAAGTATTTCCTAACAGTTTGAAGGATTTACATGTACTATTATAAATAATATTCACTGGAAGCACTGATGCTGAAACTGAAGCACCAATACTTTGACCACCTGATGTGAAGAGCTGGCTCATTGGAAAAGACCCCGATGTTGGGAAAGATGGAGGGCAGGAGGAGAAGTGGACAACAGAGGATGAGATGGTTGGATGGCATCACCAAATCAGTGGGCATGAGTTTGAACAACTCTGGGAGATAGTGGAGGACAGATAAGCCCGGCATGCTGCAGTCCATAGGGTCACAAAGAGTTGGACATAGCAACTGGACAAGAAGTTGTAAATAATAGATTTCCTCATATTAATTTTTTTCCTCCAAAATATGCCTCATTCATATTTTATATCAATATGAATTTCCAATATTTAAAGTACTTGTGATGCTTTTCTTTCATATATTAATTGTTTTATCTTTTTATTATGAAGTCCAGATAATATCAAGGTATACACATAAACCCTCTTTCCTGAGGGTCAGAGGAACCAGATTCCATGGAATTAGTAGGTAACACCTGAGGGAGTGATTCCTTATAAACTTAGAGGGTTTTTTTTTATGGAAAATTCAGGTATAATATGACCTTTATAAGCTTCATAGGACTATTAAAAACACTGAATGAAGTAATACATCAAAAATTAACTTGTGAGTCATACAGGATAGAAGTCAATATAGTAAAATCATCAGTTTCCTGATTTTTAAATGGGCAACTCAAAGCAATAGGCGGATATCAACCTTGTTCGCAAATCCTATTGCTCCTTTTCTCCTTTCTTTTAAACAAGTAACTCCTGATTTTAATGCAGACTACTATATTTATGTAGTTTATCATTTTCTTCTCAGATACGATGTCCTGCTCAGGGTCTCATTCATTTTAAATATTCTGCTTTTGAATAGAACATTAAGGTCCTTTGAAACTGAAATAAATACTGGCTGTTACTCAGTCTTAATTCAATGTCATTAGCAAATTTCCTGAGTACATTCCAAGGATATTGATAGACATTTGAAATAAAAATGATTAAATAAATTTTTTATGTCTCCTCTGTATGACACTAAAGTACTTACAAGAACTTTTGAGTTCCTGACATAACAGCTATAAAGATTGAGATAAATTTTCCTGTAAGTATTCTTATATTTATTCACAAGTCAGGATTATTCTTTTAAGAAATGGCAACTTTATTTTGGAAAGTTTGGAAACTGGAAATTTCACTAGTGAGACTAATATTATGTTGTGATGTGATGTGATGCTATGAGAAAGTAAATGAGAAAATTTAACCATAGAAATAAATCTAAATATTTAAAGATTTAGGCTACCTATTTTTTCCTATATTTCATTCAAATTTTTTCACATCTTTTTAATGGTCTAAATTATTGACATTTTATTTCATTTATAGTTTTACCAATATGTGTTATATTTAACACAAATTGCTTGATGAGTACTAAATTATACTCATTAAAAAATTAAAATATGACCTAACAGACTTGAGAATACAGACCAAACAGCAAGTGTATTTCATTGTCCTATTTAGTCATCAAAAAAACTCACCAGATAGATTATCTTCCTGTATATGGGTTTTACTCTGAGAAAATACTCAAAGAAAAATGTACAAGATATTTAAAATTTTAAACAAATATTTGTAAGATGACTAATATAGTTTAAAAAATCATCTGACACTAAAGTAGACACTAGTTGCACAAAGTATGTGACTCTGAAGAAAGTAACTCATTTAAAGAGATCAAAGTAATTACTGTGAAGTATGACACTGTGTGTGTCTTTTGTTTTTATTGTTTACTTTTGTGGGACACAAAACTCACTATGATTCTTCTCCAGGTCTCCATAAATTCTTGGGGGACACTATTATTTATCAACTTGTCTTCTTTCTACCCTTGAGCATTTGTGATCCCAGAACATTTGAATCCAAGAGTGGATTATTATTTTTTTAATACCACCTGCTTCTATACAACACAATTATTTTGAGAAACAATCATATTAAATAAGTAATATTTCATTTCACAATAAACAGCAATATTAAAATAATAAATTTCAACTTAAAAAACATTATTAGCTTTCAGTGAAATAGTTCAGTTCAGTTCAGTTCAGTCGCTCAGTCGTGTCTGACTCTTTGCAACCCCGTGGGTTGTAGCCCACCAGGCTCCTCTGTCCATGGGATTCTCCAGGCAAGAATACTGGAGTGGGTTGCCATTTCCTTCTCCAGGGAACCTTCCCGACCCAGGGATTGAATCCACGTCTCCTGTATTACAGGCATATTCTTTACCACTGAGCCACCGGGGAAACCCTGCTGATCATACTCTATTTCCTGGCTTTAAATGTTAAGCAGAAAGTTTTCCTTCTGGCTAATTAGATAAAAGTGATAGAAATCAAATGGTAAATCAATATTATTTCTTCCCCTTTGCAGTCTTCTGCCATTTTTTTTAATAACTACTCTTTCAACCCAAGGCTATGCATATCATAGAAGGTAGAAACAGGAATTCCAGTTCTTTCAAAAGGAATGCTAGCATCTGGTACACATGTCGTGTGTGCACGCGCGTGTGTGTGTATGTGTGTGTACACTCAGACACTCAGTCATTTCCAACTCTTTGCGACCCCATGGACTGTAGCCTGCCAGGCTCCTCGGGCCACGGGATTTCCAGGGGATCTTCCCAACCCAAAGATTAAACTTACGTCTCTTATGTCTCCTGAATTGGCAAGAGGATTCTTTATCACTATAACCACCTGGGAAGCCCCATGCTGTGGGTGAGTATATCCCTGGTACAACTGGGGCTATGAATCAACCTCTAGGTAAAATACAGAGTTTATTAAAGTAAAAGTTTGTGATTGCATAGCACAGGAAACTCGGCTTGGTGCTCTGTGGTGACCTAGAGGAATGGGATGGGGTGGACACGGGGTGGCGGGAGGCTCAAGAGGGAGGGGGCATATGCATACATACAGCTTCTTTTCACTGTGTTGTACAGGAGAAGCTAGCACAACATAGTAAAGCAATTGTATTCCAATAAAAAAATATTTCAAAAAGAAAAGTCTTTGAAAAATGCTCATTCAAAGCTTACACATGTGTAATTACATGTGTATAATTAAAAGTTAATGGTAATGTCAACAAATGTTTAAAACTTAGAATAACAAAAAAGTTTACAGAGGGGAGTATCTTAGCTCTGTCAATATTCAGGACTGGATCACCTTGTGATAGCTGACAGGAGACTGAATCAGAGTCAGTTGTCTCCTGCTTTTCAATCCTCTGAGACAACAGGTATCCTGATTCACACTGCAGTTCCCTGCCTCACTCCTCTGTGCCACTGCTCACGCAGAGATGAACAAACACCCAAGGAAGTTCAAGTAAACGTGACACTTCACACGGTAAATCATAAAGATGTTTTCTAAATATAACAATGTGTTCTTCTTCACTGGTAACCCAAGATTTTTTGTGAACATTAAACTGTCTTTTATTTAAAAGTCACTTGACAATAACTTTCAAAGGAATTTTCTTGATGCTTTTCACTTTTCTAATCTCTTAATGAATTGAGTAAAAGGAGTAAAAAGAACAGTTTTGCACTGCTATCCACTTGACAGTTGTTCACTCAACAACAATTTTAAATGCAAAGTTTAAGTGATTTTCCTTACTGACATTGAGTTAGAGAACAACATAAAAATGTTAAGCATTCATCTACTGCCATATTTAAATTACTATACAATATTTTAATACAATTGTGATTGAAATGACTTTTGGATCTATTAAAATCACCCAGGACTGCAGTCTAACATATAAAACGGGCAGCATAGCATGCTACATCAGAAGACATCAGGATTAAAGATGTAAATGTTAGTCAGGAAACCATAAAACCCCTAAAAGAAAACATACACAGAACACTCTGACATGAATTGCAGCAATATCTTTTTCATTCTGTCTTCTAAGGCAAGGGAAATAGACCAAAGATAAACAAATTGGACCTAATTAAGCTTACAACCTTTTGCATAACAGAGGAAACCATCAACAAAACAAGAAGACAACCGACAGAAATGGAGAAAATATTTGTAAACGGTGTGACTGATAAGGGGTTAATCTCCAAAATATATAAACAGCTCACAAAACTCAATACCAAAATACAATTCAATCAAAAACTAGACAGAAGATCTGAATAAACATCTCTCCAAAGAAGATATATAGATGGCCAACAGGCACAGGAAAAGATGCTCTGCATCACTAATCATAAGAAAAGCAAATCAAAACTACAGTGAGATGTTACCTCACACTTGCCAAAATGTTTAACTTCGATAAGAACCCAAATAACAAATGTCAATGAAGATGTGAAAAAAAGGGAACCCGCCTACACTGTTAGTAGGAATGTAAATTGGTACAGCTACTATGTAAAAGTGTAGAGATTCTTCAAAAAATTAAAACTACCATCAGTTCAGTTCAGTTCAGTTCAGTAGCTCAGTCGTGTCAGACTCTTTGCGACCCCATGAATCATAGCACGCCAGGCCTCCCTGTCCATCACCAACTCAAAATCATGTCCATCGAGTCGGTGATGCAATCCAGCCATTGCATCCTCTGTCGTCCCCTTCTCCTCCTGCATTTTGGTATATATCTTTAAAAATAAATTTAAAAAACACACTAATTCAAAAATATATAATATATGTGTCCCAATGTTCCTTGCAGCACTATTTACAATAGGCAAGATATGGAAACAACCTAAGTGTCCATCAACAGATGAATGGTTAAAAAGGATGTGGTGCATATATACAATGAAATACTGCTGCTGCTAAGTCACTTCAGTCGTGTCCAACTCTGTGCGACACCATAGACAGCAGCCCAACAGACTCCTCTGTCCCTGGGGTTCTCCAGGCAAGAGTACTGGAGTGGGTTGCCATTTCCTTCTCCAATGCATGAAAATGAAAAGTGAAATTGAAGTTGCTCAGTCATGTCCGACTCTTAGCAACCCCATGGACTGCAGCCCATGAGGCTCTTCTGTCCATGGGATTTTCCAGACAAGAGTACTGGAGTGGGGTGCCATAGAAATACTACTCAGCCATAAAAATGAATAAAATTTTGCCCTTTGCCACAGGATGAATGGACTTGGAGGGCATTATTCTAAGTGAAATAAGTCAGAGAAAGACAAATATAGAATGATATAATTCATAAGTGGAACTTAAAAAATACCGTGAACTAGTGAATATAACAAAAAAAAAAAACTGACTCACAGACATAGAGAACAAACCAAAGGTTACTAGAGGGGAAAAGAAAAGGGGGAGGGGCAATGCAGCAGTAGGAGAGTAAGCGGTAGAAGCTATTAGCTATAAAATAAGCTACAAGGATATACTTTAGAACACAGGGAACATGGCCAATATTTTATAATCACTATAAATGGAATACAAACTTTAAAAATTCTGAATTATTATATTGCATATGTGTGGCATATATTGTACATCAAACTGTATTTCAACAAAAAATTAAAAGATATTAATTAAAATATTACTTCTATACATAAAAAATATAATTACCATATCAATAATACAAAATGAAAACTTAAATGTACCTTAAAATCTATTATTTTAAATTCATTGAATTATATTAACAGATGAAACAATCTTTAAATTTTAAGTTTTACCTTGAATAAAAAGTGCTTTATAAAATATATTTGAGGTGCTTTGATTTTAAATAAAATACACTTACTTCCATACTCAAATATCTTAGAAAACTAGAAACCCCCAAAATAATGCTCAGTATTTCATATAAATCCATAGTATCATATATATATATATATACACACACACACACACATATATAATACTTATAATATTAGATACTTACAATTGGTTTTCTCAATGATTAGTTTTTCATATTAAAAAGTTATAAAAAGAGAAGTTCTGTGTTAATATTGAAATATCAATTCCTACCTGAATGTCCATCCAGCACTACAGATTTTAGACCTGCCAGTCCCCATAATCCTGTGTACTGATTCCTTAAAATAAATCTCTTTAATATAAAAAAGAAAGAGAGAGAATGAGTTAATGATATCATACTGATCTGGCAATTATTTTAAGGATTATTTGTTTGAATTATTTTCCAGTTATACAGAACAAACACTTTCTAGAAATAATATTTATTGAAAACCATGATACACAATTATTGCATATAAATGAAATTATATTTGAGGACTGTTAATTTCTCATCAGGTACAACTCAGTGTAACATAACTTCTCAGTCCCCTGATAACTTTCTGATTTCATAAAGACTTATTGTGTACATGATCTTTCAAAAACAATCAAGGATAATATGCTTATAGGAGAGGAATAAAAGTACATAAATTAAGTGGTAGATCAGATGACCATAAATCATTTACACAGCTTAGTGCTTATTCAAAATAGTTATAATTATTTTAAAGAAATAGCATTTATATTTCAGTTTTAATAATGTTTAAAGTTATTCCTCAAAATAGAAGAAAAATGAAACAGTGCAAAAACTTAAAGGATTTAATTAGAAATTCACTTGGCTAAATAAAATTGATTTCCTTGTGCCTTCAAAGTAGTCCACATATTTTTTTTTCTGAATACTTTGACATTGTACTTTATAACATGCCATTTTAAAAGTTTTGAACTAGGTCTTACCATCTGTGCAAATTTCAGAAACATATAATTAAATATAGTTCTAGTTATTTCTAATATCTTATCAGTTCAGTTCCCTTGCTCAGTGGAGTCTGACTCTTTGCAACCCCATGGACTGCAGCACACCAGGCTTCTCTGTCCATCACTAACTCCCGGAGTTTGCTCAAACTCATGTCCATTGAGTCGGTGATGCCATCCAGCCATCTCATCCTCTGTCGTCCCCTTCTCCTGCCTTCAATCTTTCCCATCATCAGGGTCTTTCCAATGAATCCCTTCTTCACATATGATGGCCAAAGTATTGGAGCTTCAGCTTTAGGATCAGTCCTTCTAATGAATATTCAGGACTGATTTCCTTTAGGATTGACTGGTTTGATCACCTTGCAGTCCAAGGGACTTGCAAAAGTCTTCTCCAACACCACAGTTTCAAAGCATCAATTTTTCAGTGCTCAACTTTCTTTATGGTCCAACTCTCACATTCATACATGACTACTGGAAAAACCATAGCTTTGACTAGACAGACCTTTGTTGCCAAAGTAATGTCTCTGCTCTTTAATACCTTTTAAAATACTTTTTCTATTACCTTATAGCTCATCTAAATATAATTGGCCTCTGACTGACCAGAAAATTGAACAAGCCCAGTATGTTCTATGAAATTATTGTGCAGAAATGAAATGATGTTCTTTTAGTTTGAGCGTTTTTTTTTTTTTTTTTTGTATTCTAAATCTGTTTGACTAATGGATGTAAATGAATGAAAATCACTCACTCATATCCGACTCTCTGCAACCCCATGGACTTCTCTAGTCCATGGACTTCTCTAGTCCAGAATACTCGAGTGGGTAGCCTTTCCTTTCTCCAGGTATCTTTCCAACCCAGGGATAGAACCTAGGTCTCCCACATTGCAGGTGGATTCTTTACCAGCTGAGCCACAAGGAAAGCCCAAGAATATCCCTTCTCCAGCATATCTTCCTGACCCAGGGATCAAACCAGGGTCTCCTGCATTGCAGGCCTTACCAACTGAGCTATCAAGGAAGCCCATGGCTGTAAACTTATTAGCAAAGAATTTTCAACTCAGCCAACCTAGTGTATTTCTTCAATCTTGCCTATCATCAAGAGAAACAAATTTTATAAATTTATACCACACATTTCTCTGCAATTCAGGATTACTTCAACCAGTTTTTAAGATCTTCTTCAATCACAGGTATCTGAAAATATAAAGAGTCTTCTAGATTTCCTTTTTGACTGTGTTCCAAACCAGAAGAAGGAAAGAATCTATTGTATTTATAACCAAAAGATACTGTAATCCATTGAAATACAAATACGTGTCTTTTCATAAGTTCCAGAGAAACAAAATATCCTAATAAATATCTGGAAATATGGACATAAAATGTAACATAGTATTTTAATTTTTATATTGATTAATCTAATTAAGTTTATATTTCATTAGTTGACATTTGCTATTTTCTTTTTGCTATTATTAATATTTCCAATCTGCAAACATCTCTAACAGTCAAGAAAGATACATAAATGAATTTTCTTTATCACCTCAGAGGTAAAGACTATTGGTATCTCTTTTATATTCTTCCAGAATGTTGTATATGCATTTTTGTGTAAATGCATAAATACACATTTTCAAATATAACATGGTTTTCATATGTTGTTTTTCTTAATGATGTGTATTAGAATATTTTCCAAACCATTAAAAAACTCAGAAGTTATCATTCTTTATGACAGCTATGTTGAATTCCATGAATGGATATTTTTCAGACAGATATCTGAGTTGTTTGTATTTTATAGTAATCAGTTCAGTTCAGTCTCTCAGTCATGTCCGACTCTTTCAATTATGCAGTAAATATTCTGCTATACATGTATTTGCTTACAAGCTTAACTATGTCTCCAGGATAAAAAAGAAGTAATGACTGAATAAGAGACTACCTTTTATTTAATATTTTTGAGGTGCTGCCAAATGTTCCCTCCAACATTTATCAAGTAATACCCCTAGTCACAGGATTTGTGCATGCCCATTATCTGTAAAGCCCTAATCACTATCCTCTCCTTTATATCTTGGACCTACTCTCTCCAATTCTACCCCCTACTCAGTTCATATGTCACCCACTGTTCTTTGACAATGAGACACCTTTCCATATCAAGCTCTTTGCATTTGCTATTTATTCTGTTGTTTCTGAAGTTAAGTCACATTTACTTGAGCTATTCTTATAAGTACTAAATTTCTCATTTCTATAACTGGTATTAAGGTCCCAGCTGATATTTAAAACTTCAATGTTACTTTGTTTTCAACCAGAACCTCAACTGGAAGGGTCCCTTACTAAAGGGTGACCCAAATCTAGTTTTTGGAGAGAAAGAGTTCTCTCTGGACCTGAATTCTTGCTGGTGTTGCTACACAGCTCTATTAATTCTACCATTGGACATGGAAGTACAAAGAAGAGCTCAGGTAAAACTTGATCTCAGTATCTACTAATAACTTGATTTCTCCTTGGTGATGAGGAACATTAACTCCACCCAGGAGAGTAACATCCCACTCTCCTAATTTGTTTTGTCATGTGATGTTTGTGGTCTTCCTAATGGCTAGGAGTGTAACTGAGAAGGATCCTATAGGGTCTTTTCAAAACAGACACCCGCCATGTCTTCTATTTCCCATTTGTCTGTAGAAAAATTTTGGTCAAATAATAAATTTAATCAGACAAGTGTGAAAATGCAGAGAGAAAGAAAAAGTCAAGACAAAAAATAGTACTTTAGCCATTAAACAAAGTAAGAATTTTTAGTTCCTCCTCAAGGACTATGGATAATATTCTGAGCAATGTCCTTGGAGCTGTTTTGCAGATACTGAAATTCCTACTAGGTGGGAGAAGTTAACTGTACATTGCCCACAAGCATGGAGACTCTAGCTGGAACCAGAAAGTTGATGACGCTGACTCCCACTTACCTCATCATCAACCAATCAGAGGAATGTCCATGAGCTGACCATGCCCTACTCCTTGAGGACTATAAAACACCTCAACTGCCCCTTCCAGGGTAGGTCAAAAAGTCTTGACCTACCCCCTGTTGCCCTCTTTGTCAAAGCAATAAAGCTATTCCTTTCTACTTCACACAAAACTCTGTCTCTACATTTCTATTCAGCACAGGTGAACAGAGGCCAAATTTCAGCAACAGGTGGTTGTTGTTCAGTCACTTAATCATGCCCAACTCTTTGCAACCTCATGGACTGCAGCATGCCAGGCTTTCCTGTCCTTCACTATCTTCTGGAGTTTGTTCAAATTAACGTCCATTAAGTCAGTGATGCTTTGTAACCATTTCATCCTCCATTGCCCCCTTCTCTTTCTAACCTCAATCTTTCCCACAGGACATAGTTCCAGCTTACTTAATGAAGCTGATTTTCCTTGGCTGGAGTACTCTTTCCAGGGACCTAAGACTTCCAAACAAGCAGAACTCAAACTTCTGTGGTTAGACTGTTAACCTAATAGTGAGAAAAGTCATTTCCACTGATATTACTTTTTTTTTTACTAATACTTATGCATCCTGGCTTTAGAAAAGACACTAACTGCTATTTCAAGCATACACTGAACCCTGTAAAATTGAGTTCCATGGACTTAAGGTCTTTTCTGCAATCAATGTCATAATAGAGTCCTTAGCAGGCCATTCCACTGGTCTGTTAGTTTAGCAGCTTCTCAACATGTGTGTGTGCTCAGTTGCTCAGTTGTGCCCAACTCTTTGTGACTGCATGGACTGCTCTAGCCCACCAGGCTCCTCAGTCCATGGAATTTCCTTGGCAAGAATACTGGAGCGGCTTGCCTACTACTCCAGGGCATCTTTCCAACCCAGGGATCAAATCTGTTGCATCTCAGCAAATCTTTTCTGCTAAGAAATGAGTAAAGCATCAGTAGGCAGAATCATATAACTAAGTAGACAAGATATTGCATACATCCAGAAGGATTCCACAAAACTGGTAACCTTATGAATTATTTGGCAAATATATGCAAATATACGTTTATTATGTTATGTGTTGCCTCCAAAGAGGCTCACCAGGCACTGGTTCTTCAATATAGATAGATGGTGTAAGTTACAGTGACCAAGAGTGGATAGTTCCACAATAGATGAACCACTGCACTGTCAGAAACATTCCTGGGGCTGTGAGCCTCTGAAAATCACTGGGTTTACCTCATTGTCCATGGCAGGGATGAGGTACCTTGATACCTAAAGCACGTGCCACTCTGCAATCAGCATACAGCCTCAATAAAATAATCCAGTATAATCTAATGGATAATTGAAAATGATCAGTTTCTCCAGATTATAGCATGGCAGGGCATGGGAGAAATGCTGTACATCTCAGGAAAAAGTGAAGACAAAAGTAAACTGCTATGACTTTTGGCTTTTTTCTCTAAATGTTTATGAAGAAAAAAGCACTTGCCAGGAAAATAGATAAATATCAAGTGCCAGCAGGCTACATCTGGAAGGGCAGTTGAAGACGGACTCTCTGATTAAGCTCAGAATTCAGTTCAGTTCAGTTGCTCAGTCATGTCTGACTCTTTGTGACCCCATGGACTATGGCACGAAGTTCACAATAACCTATAGTCATTCTGAAAATTCTGAATGATTTCCTCACAGGCAAACAGAGAGGCTGAATAGTAGGTGGTAAGCATGACCACCACTGCTTTCAAGTCTCTGAAGGTGGCTCAAGAGTGTACAGTTCTCCCAGAGGCAGAGACCTGCTTTTACATAGCTAAGTTAATAAGGAAGAGATATTCTAGACCTCCAATATATACCTTCACACTAAGTGCCCTTATCTGGATCAGAGAACCAACATAGCCATTCTACTTGTTTCCAGATATATCTATTCCTTTTGTTTGTTCAGGTACATTCAGCCCTGAAGATGAAACTAGAGGAGAAGCCCATTTTAACTGATCCACAGCGACACACGCTATGACCAAATTTTATAATTTAAACACTGTATGCCCTGCTTTGATTCCTGGACCACAATTTTACTTTGGGTATTCAAGAATCTTTATCATTTTAAAGGCAGTGTTCATTAATACATGATAAATCTGGGCATCTCCTTTCCCCCAGAACACAACTACTCCATGGTCCTTGCCACACACCCCCGCCAATGTCCTCTGTCTGCCTTTGGTCTGTAGAAAGCTTGAGTCAAGGAGTAAGTTTAATCAGAGAAACAAGATCATGCAGAAACAAAGGAAATCAGTCAACGGAGACCAAATAACAATAATGCTGTCATTAAGCATAGTGAAGGACCTGTGGTTTCTTCTCAAGGGCTATAGATAAGATTCTGAGCCATATCCTGTGTGTTGTCTTACAGATACTGAAACACCAGGTGGAGAAGTTAATGACATGATGACCAGATTGTACCCATGACATCAGCTTCCACAATTCCCAGAACTGTCCTCAAAGAAGTGGAAACAAACAAATCCTGGAACTACCTAAAACAACCAAGATGATGCTGATCAGACACTGATGATGAATTTGAAGATAACTGTCAGAGATGACTGTGCTGAATATGCATGGTGCTGCCTCCTTCTGTCTAAAAGCTCTTGCTCATGATTGTTGGTGTGTGTGGGTGGGGGGGGTAGTCAGCCTTTGGACAGATGTCAGCCCTCACTTCCCCAGGCTGCTAGCACCTTGAAATAAAGCAAACTTTTCTTTCCACCAACCTGGCTGTTTATCAGCTTTTGAGCAGTGAGCAGATAGATCACACCCTTCCACAACAAGATCATTGTAATATACTCTTGTGAGTTGAAAAGAAACTCAGTTTCCCCTTCAATCAAGACAGTCTTGGTCTGTGAACTGATGTAAAATCTGGAAGCATGGTAAGCAACTGAGATCCATTTGGGAAACTCAAATTGGGTCTCTATTGACCAGTCTTAGAGTTTTTTTGTATATCTGGTGACATTTTAGTTGGCAGCTAACCTATTTTGTTCCTACCAACATAGACATTAATTAGCTATGACTGTGATCTCCATGGTAAAGAACCCATCTGCCAATGGAGGAGACTCAGGTTGGATCCCTAGGTCGGGAAGATTCCCTGGACTAGGAAACGCCAACCCACTCCAGTATTCTTGCCTGAAAAAGTCCCATAGGCAGAGGAGCCTGGCAGACTACAGTCCATAGGGTTGCAAAGAGTCAGACACGACTGAGCAAATAAACAACAAGTTCTCTCTGTACATCAAAGCATCCAAATGACCAGTTTCTCTCTGCTGCCCACAGCAGCAATCATCACTTTGTCTTAGGAAGTTAAGTGATGCTGTTGGTCTCTGCCATCCTGGGATCTTCTGGTCTCTATTCAGGTCAGAGAGCCTTTACTCTTGACAGCATCTCCCTCTCATACCCCTGGTGAGCAGAACAGAGCATATCAGGGAGGCTGGAACCTCCTCACTAATGATTCTCAAAACCTTCTGAAGGGAATATCCTCTGGGCCCTCTTGTGAGAATGCAGTGTGTGAAGCAAGAGTGTGGGTTACACATAATAAACCCACTCTGACATTTATTCTCTTACACCTCCCTTCTCTACATTACACCAGAAATATTGTGGCATAGCAATTTTTTTTTTAACCATAAGCCACTATTGAGTACAAATTTCATTTAACCAAACAAGTCATCCCTTTGGGGCCATTGGTAGCTGTATGTACAAACATATGAAATCCAGCTTATGCTTAGTCACTCAGTTGTGTCTGACTCTTTGTGGCCCCATGGACTGTAGCCTGCCAGGCTCCTCTGCCCATGAGATTTTTTTTTCTCCAGGCAAGAATACTGGAGTAGGGTACCATTTCTTCCTCCCAGGGATTTTCCTAACTCAGGGATTGTCTCCTGTGTCTCCTGCATTGCAGATGGCTTATTTATCTGCTGAGCCACTGGGGAAGTCCTACGATCCAGAATGCCTCATAAGCATGTCCATATCAATTAATTCAGCTGAATCTGGGGTTCAATTCTAACCAGTGTCCACTCCTACACATATTCTTCAGGTTTCTGCCAATATAAATTAGCAAAATATTTTAATGATTTTGTTATATAAAATATTTCTTCTTGTATCAGGCTTTTACTTACTCCACAAGTAAATACCAGGATATAACCCTAGTTATAAGTCTAATGGGGACAATGAATATTCAAGTCTATTTTGAGGAGAATGGGAATTTCCTTGAAAGAAAATACTCAAAATGTGTTTATGACTATGCTTGGCATAAAGAATATATGAACACACAAAAACATAAAAAGGAAATCTGCTTCCAATAAAACATCTTAATTCAAAGGATTAGAGTCAAATTTCTTCCTAACAAATACACCAAATTTAATATGAAACTTGATAGGACACTGGATTGAAACAATGTTTTAGAGGGACTTCCCTGGTGGACAAATGGTTAAGACTTCACCGTCCAATGCAGGAGACTCAGGTTAAATCCCTGGTCAGGCAGCTAAGATCCCATAAGCCTCATGGCCAAAAAGACCAAAAATAAAGCAAAGACAGTGTTACAACAATTTCAACTAAAGACTTTAAAATAAAGTGATAAAATAATCAATTTTTAAAACCTATGTTTTAAGTCTGCAACATGTAAAATTACATTAAAAGAAAAAGAAAATGTTCAGCAGGATTAGATCCAGTGGCTACAAGAAATAAAGAAAGATTTCATAAACACCACAGATGCACTCTGAGTCTCTGACTGCAGCTTGAGGTGAGATTTTAAAGAACTCATGCTTGACATGTTCCTCCAGGAACATCTTCAGTGCCCTGGATGTAATGCATCACACACGGTATTCTTTGTAGTCCCTGCCATTCAACTGTCACTCAGGCTACCTCATTCCCCAGGCACTTGTTTCAGTAGAGACTTTATCTCAGTGTTGGCAAGTCATGAAATATGATTCATCAGATTGCATTGTGTTTCATGGGTCACTAGCATCCTCTTTAAAATTTGCAAAGGGATCAGTATTGTGTTCCAACACAAAGTGAAAGTCGCTAAGTTGTGTCCCACTCTTTGCGACTCCATGGACTATACAGTCCTTGGAATTCTCCAGGCCAGAATATTGGAGTGGGTAGCCTTTCCGTTCTCCAGGGGATCTTCCCAACCCAGGGATCTAACCCAGATCTCCTACATTGCAGTTGGATTCTTTACTAGCTGAGCCACAGGGGAAGCCCAAAATACTAGGGTGGGCAGCCTACTCCTTCTTCAGTGGATCTTCCTGACCCAGGAATCAAACTGGGGTCTCCTGCATTGCAGGCAAATTCTTTACTGACTTAGCTATCAGGCAAGCACAAGGGCAAATCCAAATAAACTCAAGATGCTGTATCTTAGAGTCTGATTCCTAGGATGGCACCTGGCACCAATTTATGTTACTGTCAAGGTCCTGTCCCAAAGCAAAACCACACCAGATGCTTGAACAGAAAATAAATAAATAAATAAAGAGAATATAAGAAAATTCCAACCAGGTTGTTGTTGTTTCATTGCTAAGTCATATCTGACTCTTTGTGACACCCATGGACTGTATATCACCAGGCTTCTCTGTCCATGGAATTCTTGAGTGTCCTCTGTCCACAGAATTCTTCAGGAAAGAATACTTGAGTGGATTTCCATTTCCTATTCCAGGGGACCTTCCCGACCCAGGGATCAAACATGTGTCTCCTGCATTGCAGGTAGATTCTTTACCCTCTGAGCCAACAGAGAAGCCCCACAAATGATGGAATGTATCCCAAAGTTTTGAATGTATCAGTTTTGAATGTATACAATTTTGAATGTATAGAGTAAAGGTTCTCAAACTTTAGGATGCAAGTGATGTCAATGTGTCCTAAAGCTGGAGAACCTTTAATATACACATTCAAAACTGATTTTCATCAACATTTTCTCTCTTTCCCTTCTCTAAAATGTCTTATAAACTTGCATAGATATGATTCAAAGGCAGTAGGGGGATTCAATAAAATTATAATTTTTATTTGCATTTACAATTGAAAATCTATTTACCACATAAAGTATCATATTTCTTTTCTTCCAAATGTATCAGTCCAGGAAAGAAAGAGACAGATAGACAGACGGCAAGAAAAGAAGAACAAGGAGAGCCTTAGCCTTACAATGGTTACTTAAGCAAGAGATGATAAACATCCCTTTTTTGGAAAAATATCAGAAATAAGTTTTAAAGTTAATGACTTGCTCAGATCAGAAATTATTAAGTACATTTAAAAAATATAGCTGTTTTATTATCTAATGCAAAAGATAAGCTTTTTTGCAACAATCATCAACTGCAAGATAAATTAATACACAAAAGCTCAATTAAATAAATACCCCATTGTCTAAGTAATATCAAAACCCTAGGGCATTACCATAATACTCTCCTATATCAATATGTTTCTTTTAGCAGTATTTTTTGGTGGTGATCAAGACAATATAAAAGGTTGAGCTTTGACTTGAGTTTCCATTAATTTTTATGTGTTACAAATTAAAAGCAAAACATATCTTTGAGGAAAATTTTACTCTATTGAATGCAAAATTAATGTTTTAAAATAACTCTAATGATGTGCTATTATTTGCACACCTGTGATAATATTAAATTTGGCATTTCACATATATTATTCAATTACATATTTTATTTAGGACCTTTTTCCCTAAGACATTAAATGGTCTTTCTTTTTCATAGACTTTCATTAAAGCGTAAGAAACTAAATTTTAGTCTTATTCCTGAATGGCATATAATTACTATAACTTTTAATGGTTTTGACTTAGAATGTAAGGGTCATGTTAAGTATGTTATAACCCCCAGGCACTTAAAAATTAACAGCCTCATAAATACTTCACAGTGACAAAGCACCTATAAAACTGATGTAAATCTAATATGGATGTCACCATTCTCAAATTTTCTTCTTGTATGGGTAGAATTACTCCTTTATTATTACCATAATTTTAGATAACTTTTATACAGAGTTAGTTTATATTATATTATTATGATGTATTATGAACATATATATATAACAGAAGCACACAATAAAATCAATTTTTTTAAAACTTCTTTAAAAAATAATCAAACATTTAAATATATATGGTCACACATTACCTCAAATAGAGCTGAATATATTTTTTTGGAAAAAATTATTAGTAGTATCCTGTTACCTTTAAAGATAATCAAATCTTTGGGAAGAAATATCTGAAGAGTTTGCTATTTAGTCTTAAAAGATGGCTACAGAATTTTACACAACAGAGTACAATTTTTGTTTACATACGTAGTTCAGTTCAGTTCAGTTCAGAGGCTCAGTCATGTCCGACTTTTTGCAATCATGTGAATTGCAGCACGCCAGGCCTTCCTGTCCATCACCAACTCCTGGAGTTCACACAAACTCATGTCCATCGAGTTCGTGATGCCAATGAGCCATCTCATCCTCTGTCATCCCCTTCTCCACCTGCCCCCAATCCCTCCCAGCATCAGAGTCTTTTCCAATGAGTCAACTCTTCGCATGAGGCGGCCAAAGTACTGGAGTTTCAGCTTTAGCATCA
>NW_011494888.1:435545-435827 GCF_000754665.1 Bison bison bison
TTCTTTGGAAGGAATGATGCTAAAGCTGAAACTCCAATACTTTGGCCACCCCACGCGAAGAGTTGACTCATTGGAAAAGACTCTGATGCTGGGAGAGATTGGGGGCAGGAGGAGAAGGGGACAACAGAGGATGAAATGGCTGAATGGCATCACCGACTTGACGGACGTGAGTTTGAGTGAACTCCGGGAGTTGGTGCTGGACAGGGAGGCCTGGCATGCTGGGATTCATGGGGTCGAAAAAAGTCGGACACAACTGAGCGACTGAACTGAACTGAACTGAAG
>NW_011494888.1:435927-436352 GCF_000754665.1 Bison bison bison
AGGCCGTCAAGGCTGTATATTGTCACTCTGCTTATTTACTTATGTGCAGAGTACATCATGAGAAACGCTGGGCTGGAAGAAGCACAAGATGGAATCAAGATTGCTGGGAGAAATATCAATAACCTCAGATATGCAGACGACAACACCCTTATGGCAGAAAGTGAAGAGGAACTCAAAAGCCTCTTAATGAAAGTGAAAGAGGAGCATGGAAAAGTTGGCTTAAAGCTCAACATTCAGAAAACGAATATCATGGCATCTGGTCCCATCACTTCATGGGAAATAGATGGGGAAACAGTGGAAACAGTGTCAGACCTTATCTTTTTGGTCTCCAAAATCAGTGCAGATGGTGATTGCAGCCATGAAATTAAAAGACGCTTACTCCTTGGAAGGAAAGTTGTGACCAACCTAGATAGCATATTGAAAAG
>NW_011494888.1:436452-438576 GCF_000754665.1 Bison bison bison
GCATATCAGGGTTATTGATATTTCTCCCGGCAATCTTGATTCCAGCTTGTGCTTCTTCCAGCCTAGCGTTTCTCATGATATACTCTGCATATAAGTTAAATAAGCAGGATGACAATATACAGCCTTGACGGCCTCCTTTTCCTATTTGAAACCAGTCTGTTGTTCCATGTCCAGTGCTAACTGTTGCTTCCTGACCTGCATACAGGTTTCTCAAGAGTAGAGGTTGGTTTAAAGTCACAATTAACGTTAAGTGGTTACTGTTAGCCGAAAATTATAGGGCTTTGATTCTTTTTTTTCTTTTAAAACAAAACAGAATTGGTAGGAAGGACAGTTTGCTAGCAGTTTCAGATATTTAATTTAGTTGAGATTCTCGATTAATGATCAACTGTATGAAACTAAGAGGGTCAATTAATACACTTAAACTAAAAATATAGAAGTTTAGAAAGATAGATTACATTTAATCTGCTTTTAATCTAGATTGGGGACATTTAAAATAAAAATTATTTTGCTGATATCCAAGTGAAATACAGTCGAACATATTTTCAAAGGATTTACTATTATGTAATTAACATTAATGCCCCAAAACTTAATTCTATCTTTGATGAATAGAAACAATTCCTTTTCACTCATATTCTCATCCATTGAAGACCAAGAGTTGTGCCATGGCATGACACTTAAAAATTAAACTTCTATTTATTTAAAAACATATATTTTTAAAGTTCTAGTTAATATCATCACAGACTCAGGTATAAGAAATTTATCAGAGCATACTGATAACCAAAAGGAGAAGGGGGCAACAGAGGATGAGATGGTTGGAGAGCATCAAGAACTCAATAAACATGAATTTGAGCAAACTCTAGGAGACAGTGAAGAACAGGCGAGGCTGGTATGCTGCAGTCTGCGTGGTTGCAAATAGTCGGATACCACTTAGTGACTGAACAACAATGAATAGGTAACCAGTTTACCACTCATTATGAAGGATAATATTGTAGCATGAAAGAGGAAGAAGTTAGGGAAGCTGGAGGGAAGGTAAGTGCTGAAAACCTTAGGGAAAGTAAAAATATATCCTCAGCCAAACAGCAATTCATCAACACTGGGGGACTTTTAAACAAAACTTTCCTACTTCAAAGTGGTTAATAACTCCCTTAAAGGACTATTCCACCAGGCCCAATGAGGCCACATACTTCCTTTACTTTCAAATGCAAATGTTCACTGTCTGGTTTGGACTCTATGTGGAGGAGGATCAGAGAAAGGAGAAATTCCCTGCATCTCACACGTTCCTTGAGGGCCTTCTTCACATCTAAAGCAGGTCATCTAGCAGAACTCAGTTTATGAAAAGGAACTCAGTTCCGCTGTGGGATGACTCAGAGAAACACAATCTTACTTTGAGATGAAAGAAAGCTTTCTGAATTCTAATTCTGAGCAGTCTGTTAAATATAAGTCATTCTATTTCCCTTTCTTCACTTAACTGTATTTCCATGTAATTGTATTTGCCACCCATCTGCCATTCATTATATTAATAAACAACTGTGAAACATTTAATATATAAAGATAAAAATTAATTACCATAGACAAGAGAGTTCCAGAAAAACATCTATTTCTGCTTTATTGACTATGCCAAAGCCTTTGACTGTGTGGATCACAATAAACTGTGGAAAATTCTGAAAGAGATGGGAATACCAGACCACCTGACCTACCTCTTGAGAAATTTGTATGCAGGTCAGGAAGCAACAGTTAGAACTGGACATGGAACAACAGACTGGTTCCAAATAGGAAAAGGAGGCCGTCAAGGCTGTATATTGTCACTCTGCTTATTTAACTTATGTGCAGAGTACATCATGAGAAACGCTGGGCTGGAAGAAGCACAAGATGGAATCAAGATTGCTGGGAGAAATATCAATAACCTCAGATATGCAGACGACAACACCCTTATGGCAGAAAGTGAAGAGGAACTCAAAAGCCTCTTAATGAAAGTGAAAGAGGAGCATGAAAAAGTTGGCTTAAAGCTCAACATTCAGAAAACAAGATCATGGCATCTGGTCCCATCACTTCATGGGAAATAGATGGGGAAACAGTGGAAACAGTGTCAGACCTTATCTTTTTGGTCTCCAAAATCAGTGCAGA